>NW_008795679.1:682193-742128 GCF_000699145.1 Aptenodytes forsteri | reverse complement strand
AAACTAAAAAGTCCTTGGCTAGTGTAAGCATTACCTAGCAACAACTGAAACATGGGTGCGTTATCAACTTTGTTCTCATCCTAAATCCAAAACACAGCATTGTACCAGCTACTAGGAAGGAAATTAACTCTATCCCAGCCGAAACCAGGACAAGGCCTTACCTTAAATTACTTGATTTGAACCTGGAACTTGAGCCTTGACCACCCCATACTGCAGGTAACATTTTCCATTGTCAAGTAGTAAGCTCATACTGTTTCCTATACCAGGAAGAATCCTGTGTTGGGAAGAATGGTCTTAAATCTGTCTCCTAAATCCCTGGCTATTAGGATATTTAGCCAACAAAAATTTCATTAAAATGTAAACATTTCTGATTTTTTCCTTATTATTATTTTTTTGAACAAATTCATGTTTTCTAGTGGAAAAACACTTTGTAGACATATTCTGAATTCCCTCTATAAATAAGATTAGCAAGCACTTTAATTATAAACAGTAAATTTGCCTTGTTCTGATGCCTGACAGAAACATGAATCATACCCTGAGGGAAATAACAGCTTCTGTGGCTGTTGCTAATGATTTGAGAGAAAGTTTTTAGGAGAACTCTATCCCTCACAATTTATGTGTGCCAATAGACTGTTCCCATCATCCACCATTTCAAAATATTGCAGGAGCATTACAGTGATAGTTCTTTAAAGTCTCAAACTTTGTACAATCTTCAGAGGAGAGTTGAGAAACTGAACGGCTTCCATCTTCTACAAATAACAAGTTAAAGGATGCATAACCCAAGCTCAGGATACTGACAAATCCTAGCTGTCCTTATGGTGTACAAAGTTTGAACATTTCTAGAAATGACTTCTCAGCTGACTTGTCTATCAAATTCTGAACATGAAATGGTACTGGGAGGGCAGCTGAGGTACAGGTCAGCAGTCTGGGACAGTGCTGCAAGTCCTATCTGCCTACATCAGGGTTCTGCTTGAAGCTAAGCAGAAATAATAGTATAGGCTGTAATTTTCTGTCTGTTTGAGTCTTTCAAGCAGTATAAATGAGAAGAAACTTGGGCCTTGAACCCACAAAAGAAATTTTGGGTTCAGGCTTACACTCAAAAAGTAGTAGCCATCGTCTCCTTCAAAAAGGCTTAAGGAGTTTTGCTTGATCAGAAGAATCTTATACTGTATCCTCTGAGTTTATTGACACACTGACTTCATACCATGGAAACTGGCCGTTGACCCAATTTCACTTTTCCCATTAATATCTCCCCACAATCTTCAAGACTATTAGGACTGATAAAGTGATTTTTCAAATATACAAAGGCCTCCTTTTCTCTTGTCAGAAAATCTGATGCAACAACACTGGAGTAACTACAATTGGGTCAGAAGAATTATACTTAGGTAAGAAGAGGATAATAAATCCAGGACTTGCTTATCATAGTAGTTTCATATGTATTGACTATGACAGAAAAAAGCTAGACCATACAACATATGCAAAGATTTAGTGGTTATCAGATATTCTTGACGCTAACCCTTAGAATTACTGTAAGACAGCTCAAATGTTATAAATGAAATGCAACGAGTTTAAGGTGTGTTAAGAGAGATTCAGGTTGGCATTACAAAACAATTAGTCATGAAGGGACTGAAGACCCCCAGAATATATTGTCTAGGGAATTTTAGAGTCTAAATCATTGGAAGTTTTAAGAACAGGTTGGACAAACCCCTGTCAAGAATGGTTTAAGTATTGTCAATCCTGCCTTTGAACAGATAACTTCTCAGGGTCCCCTCCAGCTCTTTTTTGTTGTTCTATGATTTTACATCCACTCCATTATATTAACTGGAGTTTATTCTAAATGTCTGAGAACCATCCCATTCTTTTCCATTTGGCAGTCTCAGGAGTATATGTGTAGTACCAAGTCATTCAAGAATTAGGAAGTTCTGCACATTTCTGCTTGATAGGTTGTTGTGGTTTGTTTTTTTTTTTTCCTGAATTCTGTTAATCTAAGGAAAAACCCTGAAACTTTCACAGTAGTGTTCGGGATAAAAAATATTTCTTTGATATCTGGCTTAAAAAGAAATATAGATAACACAAAGTTTCTAATTTTTTTTTTTGTGTGTGTGATTCTTTATGCTTTCAGAATTTCTATGTCAAATATTCCTTGCACAATTTGGATAACAAAGGTGATTCAAGGAATGAAATGTTATTATTTCTGTGTCTAAAATACCTGTGAGTAAAGGTCTCTGTCCTGTACAACTATCACATTTTTCAGACTAACTCCTTTGCATAGTAAATGTAGGTGCAGTTTTCTTTGAAATTCATGTCCAGACTGGATCAATTACATGTATTACATCCTGCAAGAGAAAGGCCTTTTCTCTTTCTTCTGGAGAGTTTAATTTGAATTTAAAAGTTGGATCTTTTATTAAGTGAAAAAAGAAAACTGCTTTATTTCTTCTTGGTGATTCTGCTGAGGGCATCCTGGGGCTTCTGCAGCATGACTGCAATCAGAGCAGTGCCCTAACAATCATTGATCAATCAAATGCAGAGGCATATAACAACCATCATTTAGTATAAAATTAGTCGTCTTATGTTTTCACCAGGAAGTCTATTTTTAGTGTGTATTTTTCCCTTTAACTTATAATCTTTTTAATATCAGATCTTTGCTTGAAAATTACAAGCTTTCTGTAACACACAGACTATATGCAGTGGCAGTTTTAGCAACTGTAATTGGGGGCATACATTAATACAAACAGATGACTAGTGAAGATGGAGGAAAGAAAGACAAGCAACAGAAAGAGAAAAGAAAGCATGAATAACAAATTAAATACACATATAAATTTATCTTGACACATTTTCATAAAGAACCAAATATATCCAATTTCTAGATCTTTTGTCATTTCTACCACTTTCTCAACATTTTCTATTTTACAGTAATTTTGGTATGGCAATACCCGCCTCACTCTTTGAGGTGCTCTAATACTGAAATTCCTGGCAGAGTGAATACTAGTCAGTAAGTAAGGTTTTAATTATAGCTTCTTTTACTCATCTCTTTTCTGGATGAATATCAGACTTCTATACCTTATGGTGCTTTATCTGAACTTTAAACCAATCATGATTATTCTTACTTCTCCTGTTGGAATAATCCAGAACATTATTCATTCAACAAAGAGAAACTACCCCTACAGCTTACATACTTTACATTTAATTGACTAATTTTTCCACTGATTATTCTTGTGCCCAAATTGTTAGCTTAATTCTTTTTTTTTCCCACTACTAATCCTAACTGATACATTTTTGAGAGCAAATACTGTAAGTTTTTTACCTTTATATTATTCTATTAATCAGCTGAAAACTTTCTAAAGATACTTAGGGTAGAATGGCTACTTAGCAGTTTTGTTCTGGATACAGCACCTATAAAAATTCTATCTCTTAACTATCATAATGAAGATACTTCTAAATGACACTTGTATTTTAAGATCAGTATTTGATCTAGAGAATTCGGGGGAATTACCAGCTGAAGTCATACGGGATTGTTCACAACAAACCATAATACTTGAATACTCCATACAAAGAAACCCCTAATAGCATGCTACTAAATTTTCACTCTTGAAGAGCTGAGATTAGAGAGTTACTCTCAGAATAACTTTTGCATCTGGATGTCCCAAATTATACAGTGCTGCAACAGATAAAAAAATAGTATGAACAATTTATTAGAAACTAATTAGAGAAATCAGCCATTGTTAGACTATAGCTTTTATCTTGCTCAAGTCCCTGGGCAATAAAATATTTTTCAAGTACTTTTGCAATTTCAAGTGATATTACAGCATGATATTTTGTTTGCTTCTGTTTTGGAAAAAAATGTTTTTAGTTTTTTAGACATTGACTCCTGACAGATAAATAAGTGAAATAAATTCAAAATTAGTTTCTGTTTCAAAATATGTATTTATAATAGGGGATATAGTTATCCAACTTCCAGTGTAATTTACCTGGATATATTGAAAATATAAATTTTTTCACAAAAATGTAATTATTTTTCTTTTACAATATGTAGTCCTTTAAAAGATTTGTTTGAGGAGGGTCATTGTATTTTTAGTTATCTTATATCCTGATCTATGTATGTATATCTCTATGTACGTATACATAGAGATAGTTAAGGCCCAAGGTGCATATATATATGTGAGTGTGTATATACACTTTTTTTTTCTCTCTCTCTCAATCTATCCATCTTCCTGGATAGTATATTCATAGTGAATATCTCCCTGTATGTTTTAATTTCTGATCTACATAAATCAATGTAATTTCTTACTATCTAAAGTGTTCAGCAAGACACTTAATTTACTTGGAAGCTGATGTGAAAGCAATAAATTTATATTTAGTACATGTAGTTCTTAAATAATCTTTTTGTGCAAGAAAACACTTTTTAAAAAATGTACAACTGCATATTACTCCCACTGTAAACAGACTAAAGCATTCAGGGGCATTAACCTAAAGCATATTGAAATCGAACAGTTAGAATAGGTCATTTTTGGGCAAACCCAGGAATGAAAAAAAATTCTGGCTCTGGGTCAATAAGTGCAGTTGACTCTTTCTCTCTCTCTCTCTCTCTCTAATTGTGTGGACATCATAGTTGTAATGTACATTTGATAATTTAAGAAATGTTAAAATCCACTTTGGAACACTTATGTTAGACATGATTTTGCTGTCATTTTTCCACTGGGAGAAATTTATAAACAAATAATTACAAATTACAATATACAAACACTTTTCTGCTCTGGTTGTACCTCAGTTTTGGGAGAGGGGATATGGATGTGAAAAGAAATAATTACTAAGGTTTTCAGACTTTGGTTAATAGGACAGCAAAGGATACAGAAAAAAAAAAGACATTTACTGTTATGCCCTTCATAACAGGAAAAAAGTGTTTACTTCCATCTTCAGAAGTTAAAATAAGCTTGCGTTGACTTCAACAGCTGAAGAAGTGCTCACATAAATTCTATACCTCAGCTTTAAGACAGAACCTTACAGCTCAAAGAGTAGTAGTATTCATTGCTTTTTAATGGGTCTGATGGTATGAACACTGCTTTTGTGTTCCCTTAAAACCAAATATATTGCAAAATCTTTTCGGCTGAACACAGTAGAACATAATGTTGTGTGTCATTAGGTAACAACTTCATGAATCTGAATTTCCATCTGTAAGCAGGCTTGTGACTTTCTAGGCATAATATAGGCTTGGATAGACAAGAAAATCAACAGAAATATGTAGAAGAGTTTCTTTAGCAGTATTTCTGTATATGCTGTTACATAGACGGTTTATACTGGTTTTGAGGACTTAACATCTTTTGTCTCTAATTTTCCTCGTAAGCAGTCTGAATTTGGCCTGACAGCAAAACTCACCTGCTTTTTTAGTTGATTGAGAGATAAATTCTTGCCATTTTATCTACTTAATCTTGGTCATATGGCATCACAACATACCCTAAGAGGAGAGACAGAGCTCTGGGTATGCTGGCTAAATCTAGGTGTAAATGTAGGGTTTTTTTCCCTGGAAAAACAAGAGAGAATACTCTCAGCTTTACTCAACAATGATCCTACGTGAAAGCATCATTCATGGATGGATATCACACTTAGCCTTCAGTCCAGTCACAAGATTGTACTAAATAAGAGGGAGTGGCTTTCAACTAACCAGTTGGGTATAGGTTAGATATAAGATAGTAAATGAATAAAAGTCAAGCAATGGTAATATGGGATAAGCATGAATTAATTGGCTTGTAACATAGGAAGATCCTGAAGATCCTATAGCTTTGGCAGGCATGATACTACTCATTCAGTGATTGTGCTTTGCTAGAAGAGTGCCTAAACATTATTAGTAATGGATTTTCAAAAGTATCATCTTTAACTATGCTCTTTTGCTGCTGTAGCCTTTGCAAAGCTTGTAGGACAAGGACAGATACTAGTCGCTATGGTGATTAACTTTCGTGGGGTTTCCTGAGGCTTTAAAAATTTACATTTAAACCCTGGCTCTGCTTTGTTCTAAATCAGAAGCGTGAAAAATTGCAATGACATAGTTGCAATGGTGGCTGGTGATGCAGCAGCAAAATAAAATCCCTATCCAATATGCCCACTGTGTTTAAACAATTGAGTTTGTGAAGTGAGTAATGTCACTCACAGAGGTAAGCATCCTTGTTGAGCTTTGAGCAGCATACAGGTCCCACTTTTGCTTCATGCTACAAAATACAGATGAAAGATAATATCTTGAGGAAGAAGACTATCAGTTGTAAGGGATTTTCAAAAAATATGACTTGTGACTCCTAAAATTACTGCAGCAACTAAAAAATCCCTGCCTTAGGTGTAATACATACAGCCTGCTATAAGCTGTAGAAACTCTAAGCAAAAAAAAGAACTCTCAGTATTACCCAAATCCAACACAGTATACACAGGGACAAAAATAGACAACATGCTTCTCTGCTCTAATTTTGCAATTTATTTCCTTTGAACTTCCTGCTCTGTTGCTGTGGAAAAACATTATTGAAATGCCTCAGGCAAAGAAGTAACACTTTTCACTTTGAAAAAAAAAAAGAAAAAAATGTTCTTCTTTTACACTCTTAGGTTCTTGCTCAATACTTCTGCTGCCTGCCTGCAGGTCATCTGCAATGGTAATCCCAGAGGTCCCTATTGGCACTAACCAGCAGGTGACGTGATTCAAAGAGTACAGACTAGGCAGATGTAACCAGTTCTTAATGCTGCTTGATGAAGCTGCCCGACTGTTTGACGAAAGAATATGAAAGACAGGAGAGTAAGGATGTTTCATGGTCCTGGGCTATTTCAGAAGATCCAGAAGGCTCTTCCTGTTTGCATAAGGCACTGTGTCTTAGATGAGATGGTTTCATTCTGCCTTCATGCAACATTTTCCCTACATGTCGCAAGTCAGGACCAGCAACCCAGACTGCTATCTGTTTTTGTTCTGAGTTGTCCCTTCATCTACTCATTATCACACTGATGTCGCTAGAACTGCTCAATGTGAATAAGGTAGACAGCCGGGTGGAAGGTTTCCCTCCCTGTCCCAGATTGTTCTCTTTATTCACCTTAAGTGAACAGTTTGGTTTATCTAAAATTGTCCCACCGTTCAACAGACAAATTTCTTTCCTGTGTAAAAATCCCACTGAAATCAGTGAAACTACTCTAGCAAGCATATGCTTGCCAGTGTGAGTAAAGAGTGGCAAAAAGAGACATGAAACATCAACTTGTAGTCGAAGAGGTAGTTATTATTGACTTGTTTTCCATCTTAGCCGATGAAAAGGCTAGTGTTCTGAGAAGAAAGAATTCACTTAAGAGCCATATTTTTGGCCTGCTTCTTGATTGGCTTTTCAGCTTCTTACCTCTTGCCTGTTCTTCTGAACTGCTACCTTTCCCAGCTCTTTCAGTTTTAGAAATATCTACAAACAGTTTTATAACTTTCATTTTGCTTTGCCTTGGAAACAGAGCTCTACAGGGTACTGAGTTAATATGAAGTAAATCAAATCAAGTGTTCTGGTTTCAGCTGGGGTAGAGTTAATTCCTTTCTAGGCGGTGCTTACACTAGTCAAGGACTTTTCAGCTTCCCATGCTCTACCGACTGAGAAGGCTGGAGGTGCACAAGAAGCTGGGAGGGGGCACAGCCAGGACAGCTGACCCAAACTGGCCAAAGGGACATTCCATACCATAGGACATCGTGCTTGGTATATAAACTGGGGAAAGCTGGCCGGGGGGGCTGCTGTTCGGGGACTGGCTGGACATTGGTTGGCAGGTGGTGAGCAATTGCATCGTGTATCACTTGTTTTGTATATTTATTATTATCATCATCATCATCATCATCATCATCAGTATCATCATTATTATTACTATTTTACTTCATTTTATTTCAATTATTAAACTGTTCTTATCTCAACCCACGAGTTTTCTCACTTTTACTCTTCCAATTCTCTCCCCCATCCCACTGAGGGGGGGGGAGAGTGAGCGAGCGGCTGTGTGGTGCTCAGTTGCTGGTGGAGATTAAACCATGACATCAAGAAACTGATGAATTTTGTGATCAGAATTAAATTAAATTAAATTAAACATTCTGAGCCAATATTAGCTTTCAGCATTCACAACTGCCAAGGTTCACCAGTCAACTCCATCTGTCCATAGCAAACAACTAGTTTTCCAAAATGATAAATCATAATTTATTTAAAAAATAAATTATTTGAAAAAATAAATCTGCCTAAACATACATAGTTATTGCCTAAGTAGAAGCATTAGATAGTATAGAACAACTTATTAATAGTAAATGTGTCCAAGTGTAATACAAAATACATGTAGAATTCCATAGAAGACCACAGTTGCTCATAACATTCATTCATTATGTTATATAGTTTTTATGGGATGACATTAGGGACTCTGTCATCTTGCTCTCAGATGCATCTCAGCTTAACCTGTAAAACACTTATACTACATGTACTACAGGAAGTTTATTATAAGCAATCTAAAACATTCTGAAACAAAGAGGAAACACTATGTAGTAGATAATACAGGAGACTGAAAATGCAGAAAGCTTAGGTTGACGGATCATCTGCAGAATTTGTGTGTGATCTTGCTGCATTGAGCAACCCATGTGAATTTATTTCCACATCTGTAAAATGGCAATAATGTTTGTCTAAGTAAACAGAAAGTTATGAAGCTCTGTCTAATAATGTTTGCCAAGAATCTTGAAATTCTTGTATACAAGACACTGTATTATTTATTGTATTACTTCATCTTTTATATAAAACAAAATCTGAGATGTGAAAGATTACAATTTAGATCTCATTGTTGTATATGATGTATGCTATGCCAATTAAGTTAATGTAAAATCAAAGGTGTTTGACTGATATTTATAATGCCAGGACTAAACCTACTTAGAAAATTTCTGTTGGAATACTTTTCAATGGGAAATATTCACAAGATTGATGTTTTATGCCTGCAATTTTGAAGTATTTCCTTTTTTTGGTCATAAAAGTAAAAAGTAATTGCACAGAGGTAGTGAAATATTAGGGAGCAGAAGTATTTCATCTGTGCCTGTAAGGCTTTCAGCAATTTCAGCAAACTGGCAGGAATTTTGGACAGCAAGCAAGCCAAAAATTTCTCTTTATGTTATCCCAAAGCCAAATTTTCCTGGGAATCCCTTTGCTCATAAAAGTTGTATTTTTAGTTTTTATACTGAAGTGGGATGACAAAGGTTTCCATTATTTTAGAGGGAGATTTTTAATTTTCTACTGCTGTTTATACAGAAAGACATTAGGCAAGTAATAGATTTAAACTCAAATTAAATATCTCTGAGTGCCATGCTATTGCACAATACATGCATATGCCATTGAAGAGCCTTGATATAATAGGATACTAACTGATATACATATATGGCATAGGCTGTTTCTTTTGATATTGACTTTTCTTTAAATCGTAGTGACTTATCTGAAAATCCAAGCACTTCCTACTTGTCTGACATCTTCAGTGTAAGAATTTCAGTTGCACTAGACTACAAATATAAAAGTATATTTTAATAATCCCGGTCAGATTGCAACAAATTCTGCTTTCTCTAATATCTGTTCAATATCTTGGGACTTTGTGAAAATAAGAGAAAATGTAGGCTAGAATGTGACAGGATATTATTCAGAGAACTTTCACTAATCCATCTTCTTCCAGCTCACATTACACTGATGTCATTTTTCTAGGAACTGTTGTTGAGGAAGTGCTATGGCATATCATATAATTATTCTTTTATCTCACAATACTTCTATTTCCAAGACTGGAAGGATGAAGGGAAAGATGTAATCTTCTAGTAGCTTCACCTGTGGATTCATGAGACAATTTCAAAGTTTTTTTACTAAGACCTAAATCAATAAAAAATTTTAGCACTGAAACCTTAGAATAAGGAGCTACATTTGTAGGAAATGCACAATATTTTATGGAGAAACCGAAAGAATGTTCAATTGCAAAAGGTTTTAAAAAGACTAATTTATTTTTTAAAATATTGTACTGTCAAAGATATATGCTTTCCCACAGTTGAAATTCTAACAAGTTACTTAGCTATACTAAGGAATTTCGGTTTAAATTTCCAGCAGGCACACATACACATTGTGCTTTGCAACCTGCAACACTGAACTCTTATTGTGAAATCAGACCTCATCTAGAAAATACACTTTTGTCATTACAGCTAGGTACTTTGGGTTTTTTTTTCTGTTGATAGGTCTTCTAAAACTAATTCCCCTCAATTAAGTTTGACTTGACAGTAACAAAAGAGATGTTAATTCTTGGGTGGATGGAATATATAAAGGAACAGGAGATGAAGACAGAAAGATAACAGCATAAAGGTTTTGCCACCTGGCATATGCTTGGCACCTAAATTCCTATATTTATTTTCTGCTACTACTCCAAATGAACTTTTGTCTTCCTTATTCCCAGTATTCATCTCAGATGCTTTGAGAAGGTTCAACTGCAACTTAAACACTGAACGTTACATCTGCAAAATCCAGGTGCTCCATTGTGATATAAATTTTTCTAGCAACAGCATCTGGACACTTGGCTGGCTGCACTGTGGAAAGCAACTGGCTCTAACACTGCTTGTATTGGCATCCAAGGAATTGCCAAAGGATCAGTCTGCTGTGGGGCTGGCCAGGATATGCTGCCCAGCTGGAGGCCGTAGTCCTTTGATAGGCCTGTCATTGTCAAGAATTTGTTCAAGTTTATATACCTAAGAATAAAATCCTGTTCAAATTTCTCATGATCTCTTCCACATGTAAAGCCTTATTATGGTACAAAGGAGCTTGTCCAGATTCATTGGAGTTGAGATGTAAGGAACTTTTAAGGACCCACTACTTTGGCTAACTCTTTCACAATCCATATACTGCAGAATATGCCACAGAAAACTGCATTTCTGTGTTATGTCAACCTTTTATTCCAAAATAAAACCATTGTGAGATAACTGATTTACAGTAAAAATGAAGAGATTTTAATCTGAAATGTAAAAAAACCCCCACAAAACAAAAACCAGAAAACACCACCACAAAGACCTTGAATTGTTAAAGGAAATAACCTGAGGAACAAAGATTGGCAAAGTCTTTCAAGCACACTTCTTACGTCCATACAGACTTGTGACTGAAAATATTACCTTCACTTAGACATTCAAAAATATATACAAGAAGTTCAGAAAACCTCTGGTAAAAAGTTGAAAGGAGCTGTGTAATTAAGAAGATTAATAATATTGGCTTTATGTATATAATAGGACTGGAAAAGTTTTTTTCTTCTTCAATCAATAATGTTTTTTTTAAATTTATTTTTGTCTGGTTTCTTTTTCAAATTACAGACACTCAATAACAACCAACACCAAACAATAGTATTTATTCCAGAGTGAGAGCACAACTCAGAGCTGTTTTTCTACGTACAGAGGAAATGGCTGGCAAAACAGTTGTGTGAATATTATTAATGAGCCTGTATATGCTCTTTTCCACCCTCCAATGACTGCTAATATTTCTGAATTTCTCCAAGTATCTTCTTCCACCTTCTACAGCTGGAAACTTCCTGTGCATGACCCTAATTCCAGCAAAGAGCCACGCCAAATACTATTGGTACTAAATCATTGGTTTGGAAACTGTCCTACACAAATCCTTTGTGAGAGCAGAGAAAAGGGTGCAGAGATCATCTGAATGCTCTACTGCAGTTTACTAGCATCCCAATTTCATGTAGCCTGCAAGGTAACTATACTGAGCCTAATGTCAAACTACAAAATGCATGGATATGCAAAAATATCTTGCTGTGCATATATAGATGCTAATGAAAGTATTTTCTTTACAGGAAAATCTCTGGGTTTTTTTTCTGGAAAATGTCTGATTATTGGTTAATATGACAGGGATTGACCGAAAAAAAAAAATCACTACCTAAAGACGATTCTTTGGCTTTATTTGTTTGTTGAAATACATAAAAAACTCCATGCAGATCAGACAGACCTCCTGGTAGGGCCAACGTTATTACCATTTTGAGAAGGGTGACAACCTGTGCAAGTTTCCAGACCAGATTTATGAACTATTGCAAATTATGGCTGATTATTTTAGTAGCAAATAAGCTAGGAACAAGTGTAGAGAGTACCTGCTATAAAAAAATGGAATAAAGTTAACATTAGGGTATTCCTGTGTCTGGAGTTTGGTATTTGTTGACCGCGGACAATTTTTCATTTAGTTCACACATCCACAAGGTCGCTCCCTTTTCTTTGGCATTTCTATGCTTAAATCACCATAAAAAGAGGCAGGCTCTATATTTAGGATCTCTGAATACATATTCAGGGGATATAGATTTCTCCATTAACTACATCTCTCTCTTAAGCTCCTAACTCAACCTAGGCACTGTATTTCCCTAGCGAGAAAGTTTGTCATTTTTTCAGACATTTGTGTACCTAGGATATGTGCTGGTGATCTGAATGAGGTCATAACTTCCATTACTTGCATTTCTTCTTAACACTGAAGAAAGAAATTACATTTGGTACAATAAAGACATTCTAAGACACTTTGTGCCATGATGTTCTCTGATGAACCTATAAAATATTTCATGCATATTTTCATGAAAGGTTGTCCTACAGAAACTACAAAGACTATGTATTACTATATTACCCATTATTTCTCCAACTCTTTCTGAATCTGCTTAGGACTTCTCAGGTGAGGTGAAGAGAAAAGAAGTCCATTCACCACTACTCATGACCTGTTTGATTAGGCAACCATGTGATAGCCAGAATACCATCACATTTTCATCATGTTACTTAAAACTATGCTGGAAAACTTCATTAAGCTCAGGAAGCAGGGGAGCAAAGAACAAAGCTTTTCCCCATCTATTCATATACCTGGGATAGTAAATTAGGAAAAACATTCAATGCTTTAATGATGCAGTCAGTTGCCCAGAAAAAGCTCAGACCCACCCAGGTTAATGGAGGTGCAGAGCCATGTGTGGGCAGTTGTACCACTTCCAAAGCTTTCAGGCCACATGGATCTTCAGTAAGAAAGTGCAGCTAGGAGTAAACTGGCATCATGTAGAGACAGTCCCTTGAACATTGAGGCCTTGGATCTAAACCCGCTGAGGCAGAGTGATCCAACACAGACTCAGTCCAAGTGGTTTCACTGAGTTGTCTAGCCAGGCCAGCTCCCAGGGAATCAGTCTTTCACGCTGGATTTCTTGTGCCCATTAAGGCAGAAGTAGTGCCATGGCACTTCCCAGAAGGCATTCTGGTGTGGTGCTAGACATCAGCTGAGACTTAGTGCTGGCAAGCCCACAGTCTTGCTTTAATGAGTCACTTCGTCCAAATGCGGGGAAAGTAGAGCAGAAACCCAAGTGACTCTGCAGGAGCCAGACTAAATCTGGCATGGCTATTACTGACATAAAGTTCACAAGCCTGCCTCACCAAAACTGTTTCTTTGCAGATACACAGATGACAGGAGCTCCCCATATAGTTCTTTCCAGTGGCCACGTAAAATTTTCTATTGCTAATGGTCTCTGGCCCACACTTATTGGCCAGGTCTTCCAGGGATTATTTGGTAGACTGTAATTTGATATGGACAAAGGTGTGCCAGGAGCCATTTGAACAGCTTAACAGCTTAGATGGTGGAATTCCAGTGCGTGGCAGTATTACCCATTGCTGCTTAATTTACTACTATAGATGCTGCATATTTTCTAGATTTAGCCGTTAGACCGGCTCCGTATTATTCAGGTTAGTGGAAGGTCGATTGCAGTTCACATTAGGCCAGTAACTACTACTTCCATACGGTATTATTTCATTGTGCTATTTTGCTTTTGTATAACTTTTAGAAAATAATTACCTTAAGTCAAATACATATTGCAGGATTTTGCCTGGATAACTGAATTAGAGAGCTGTGGTTAAAAAAAAAAAAAGGGAAAAAACTGAAGGATCATCTCTACAGCTCCTGTTGCTATGATAGAAAGTGTCCTTTCTACTGAAGCAGCAGAGACATCACCACTAGCTATATTAAAATACTTTTATTATTTTAACCTTCCAATGGACTTTACAGAAACACTTGAAAATAGAATTCAGCAGCTTTGCTAACATGAAAAGTTGCAGCTGTCTTTTTCCTTCTTCCTCTGGAGAGTGGATGAACTAATGTAATGCCACCTTATCTGATGTAATGCTTCAACACTTAGTCTTTTACTATTTAGATATATATATTTTTTTCTGTTGTGGTAATTCAGTATGATAGTAATGGGGAAAGAATGTGAGTTCTGAGTAGCACTGGTGCTCCACTCTTTGGCTTCTTGTAATTAAAGAGAGGAAAAAAAGGCGTGCTTTTCTTATCTGATTTGACAGGACTTATGCAAATTTTGTGCTCTGCATTCAGTCCATCAGAAATGCATGGTTGCTGCAGTATTTCAAAAGGATTTTGTACAACGCTTTGTGTCTCCTTTTTTGATTCACATGATATTTTAATAAGGAATAATTTCTTGAGCATACAGCAATAAGAAGAGCTTCAAAAGCACAATTTCTTTCAAAATATATTTGAAATAGACATTGGACTAAATTTGAGATAATACACAATGTAAATGTTGTGTCCAAGACAATAAAGGTTTACTGACCATGATAAGAACTTTTCTTTTAATTCTTCAGTAGTTTATAGGATTAAAGAACATGAATTTATATTAGGTTTAATGAATTATTGGTGCAAATTAAACATGGCTTCTCTAAAATCATGCATTTGCAGACCAGTTAATGAAATAGCAAGCCATCTATTCTACTAGGAGTCTTTTTTTTTTGGCTATTGTCTTGATTTCCTGGTTCATAGTAGGTTTGAAACCTGGCAGTTGTAGACACTTAAAAATTATCTGCAGGAAAATGCAATAAAGTATATTTGTTGATTTCCAATGAATAAGCTATATGAGTCCTCTCTGAACTTTATCCAAGAAATTTATCTGGCTGGAGTTTGATACCATATGTCTTTTAATGCCTTTTGGAGTTTTTTGTTTGTTTGGGGTTTTTTGCTTGGGTCTTTTTGTTGTGGTTTTGTTTGTTTGTTTGTTTTGGAAGACTTAAAATAAAAGAGATCCAAATGTAAAAAGCCTACCCTGTGGACAAATTGTGCAGATGAGTACCAAACATTCCTTGGATGCTATATAGTGGCAAGTGAATTACAGTGTTGTGTCAACATATCTCTAATCCTGGCAGTTTTTATATGGACCTTTGTTTAACGGAACCTCTCCAGATCTCAGTGAGTAAATTTTCTAACAAGTAGGTGGAAATTAACACAACAGCAGAGGCATTTACTATGTGCATAGGTGCTGATACAGATTATACATTTGTGGAATATTTAGCTGTACAAGAAACCTGTTGAAATTCAAAGAAAAACGGTGGAAAGAAATTTGCAAAAAGCACAGTACACCATGCCCATGTATGTGGTGGGCATCTTGCTCACTGTAAGTAACAGCTCTTATAAATTTTGCTCGATCTGATTTTAAGAAAATAATATTTTTTCATTAGCTTTTGCTGTAGCAAATTATGAGGAAATTAGCAATAGTATGCATTCTTTGCAGCAAAATGGGAAGGCAGTTGAGGGATTGCTGTATAATAAATAACCTACAGCAGATGTTGCTCATCTCAGGGAAACAACATATGAACTAGAGGACATGCTGGGAGAGATTCTACCATACGGATGAAAACCTTAAAATCCTTCCAAGTATGAAATTCCCATAGGCTCAAATCTTAGATCCATGTGTGCAGAAACTGGCAGAACTGGTTCTCTCTTCTAAAACATATTAGGTCCAAAGGAAGATTTTGCATGTCATTTCTACATGGAAACAGGATGGTGGTTTTCACTACTGGTGAATAAGAAGCAGAACTGAGTTCAGACTTACCTTGAGGGAAAAAAAAAAAAAAGTTTTTCTCTGATGGAAGATCCAGTTTGGAAAATGATCAATCCTTTACCTTTAACCCATAAAAAAATGAAGTTAGAAGAAGTTATCATTATAAAAATTCTACAGGAAAAACTGATCTGTTTCCTACTTTAAGCTTTCCCAAAGTAAGAAGAGGAAACTTGCTGGAGCTAATATTTGAAAAGCTAGATTAATTAAAGGAAGTATTATTTAGTGAAGGGAATGGTAATTCCTTAACAGTCTTGCTGTAAGAGATCATGTTTTTGCTGGACTGTATAGATAGCTCTAGGACAATTAAATAACATTACCAAGAATAAAAATTAAGATATTAGTAAATTAACAGAAATTATAAATCTCCCTCAAGAGCATAGATCTGCACCTTTTCCTTTTTAATTGCATAGTTGTACTCTGGAGATTTTCAGTTTTCTGTAAGTTATTAGATATTGACAGAAGCAGTATGGCAAAATTGGCAAAAGCAGAATATGAGCTAGCTCTTACGCAGTGACATAATTTTAAGACCTGCATTTGATTTGTAGTAACAATCATAAAATATACATGACTATTTCACCTTATCTTTAGCTCTAAAAAGCATTTTGGCAACTGTATCTCAAGCACGTAAAAATAAAATCCCTTTTAAAGAACTTTTCAGGATTGTATTAAGCAGATCTTTTATCACTGCCTTGAAACAACTGTGGGAAAGAAAGCTGAGCTTCTCTAAAAAAATTAGTATCTTAAGCCCAAAATACATAATATTCTTCTTATAGACAATGAATTTGTGACAAACGATTATCAACCTCTGTTGCCTGTGGAACAAGATATGAAAATCTGCTTTTGAAGTTAACAAGCTGCATTACTCAGTCTCTCTGGCTGTCAGGGGATTTCTGCCCTTGATTACAGTGATCTTCTAATCCAGTGCCTGACTGCCATTTCTAAAGTTTGGATCAAGAATGGGTAGCAGTTGCACTGGTGGAGAGAGCACGGTTTCTGGCAGCCATGGAGGAAGCACAGCCTGTTAAAGTTCTGGGGTTCTGAGCTGCTGGGTTTGAGTACAGGTAAATCACTGAGCTCCTAAAAGCTTGGATTAGAGGTTTTGGCAGGATTTTGCACACTGTTGTTTGGCAAGGTCATTTCCTTGTGGTGATGCCCTTTCATGCAACAAAGCAAGAAAAAAGAAAGTGACTGTGTCCTCAGAGATGGATATATTTGGACAAAAGCATCTGAAAGACTTTGTATGTTGCTTCTGGAAGTAGTCCAGTGAAGTTAAAAGGGTATAAAACTCAGCGCCAGCCTTCATTTTTATCTTTGTGGCTTTGCCAGGCATTTGCCAGGCATGGTGGTTTTGGTCTTTGTTCTCACCGCTCAAGCTGTTCCTTACGTTGGTTACCTAGAGGCAAGGACAGGTCTTAAAAGTTAAATGATATTATTTCTCACCTCTCTTCTTCCCCAATCTACCACTGCAATCTTTGTATAAGGATCAACATTCTTTTCCTCTTTTTGATTTGTTGCATGCTTTCTTACAATCAAGGAATTTGTATTTGGCCTCAACTTACGGCCAAGGTGATAAGATGCTTGATGGGAGTCCTATGCTACATGAGAGGGAGTCTGTTAGGAAATAAAGAACAATCCTCAAAACTTAAATCCTGAAAAAAATAGACAGGAGAGTGATACCAGAGTGGCACAGCTTAAATAAATCAAAAAAAGATACTTTTAACTCGATTTATGAACAGAAAACTATTTCTAAATCTGTCTTTTCCTGAAGAAAATGCCAGTGACTTTAAAAACTCACTTTCCTTTAAATTATCCTGCCAGCACTGTGATTTAGGTTGCTCATTTTCTTCCTTCCCAACAAAGGAAGCAGGACAACTGCATAAATTTATTTTTCCTTGCAAAACCAGAATAATTAGGTGTCTATATGTCTATATATGTATGTATATGTAAATGTATATATATTCTTAAAACAAAGGTGTTGATTACCTACTAACCTCATGGGCTTCATCACAGCAGTCCAGTTGTTCATATCTGTAAATGAGTCTCAAGGCTGTGGAGTTGGAGAATTCCAAATCTCTTTTGAAATCCTTCGAAAAAATGACAGCAGCATGTTGCTGGTAGAAGAAAAGCCCTTTCCTCTCACTCAGCCACTAGTTGTACATGTCTGCCCATAATTATAATAAAAGAAGGAAGACACGTGTGACTATTTCTTCTAGTTACAATATTATTATGATCATTTTCCGACTCCATAATCTCCATTTCCTTTTATAGTTTCAGTACTGCAAGTAAGATTCATTTGATCTATATAACACTGACCCAGCATAAAAATAACCAAAGTGCAGAGTTTAACCTTTAATCTCTCTTTTGATCAGAAGACCCTACATTTTCCTCCCCCTCCTTCAGAAAAGAATCTTCATTCAAACTATGGTAAGAACTCTTAATTAAAATATTTACAATACAGTTTTTAAAGATAGTTTATTTTGATTCCTTTTTAGAAAATTGTTACCTCTTACTTTTATCCCTGAGGGGAAAAAAAACTATTGCAACTTTTGTAAATGTATTTTTATACCTAAGTATTACTGCAGAAGTGTCAAAATAATTAGGTCAAGTGGTGGCAATAAGCCCAAAAGAAATAAAAAAACTCATCTTGTGATTTACCATATTTCAACTGCAGTTGCAGTTCAAATTTTGTTAAATTTATGCCAGTTAGTTTCATAAATTGAAAACAAGAACATTTTTAATTTTATGTAATACATGCAAGACAGATTTTTGTCTTTGTTTAAGAAGATATCAAATCATTAGCTCCATCCTCCCTCCTGCCCTTTCCTAAAACAACTGAGGAGGAAATCTGTCTAACCTCAGCAGCCTCTGAAAATTAAACAGAACAAAAGGTGTTGGAATGACTACAAATTTGAAATTACCCTGGCCGTACGGCCAATTTTTATTAATCAGATAGAGTGATATTATCAGCTAGTGTAAATCACAGAGTTCCATTGGCATGTAAAATGCTTTTTACAAGATAATTCTTCATGTTCACACCATTTACTATTAACAATCTACTCCAAAATGTCTTTTATAGAAATACATGTAGACATATACACATCCATATGCATACAAATATATGTTTGGCTCATATTTTTATTTTAAATGGCATAACATTTAGGGAACATAAACCACAGTAAGGAAGGCTATAGTTATGCCTCCACTGCTCTGCCAGGTACCAATATTAAAGAAATTGCATCAGTCTCTACTATCAAACTGTGTTCAAACACTAAAGAGATACTGGGAATGCCATCTTCCTTGAAGAAGAAATCCTGAAATTCCCTCCCAAACTGGATAAAGAAAGGGACAAACACAGCCAAGTTCTTGCTTTCAGCTGGAAAGCTTGGCGTTGATATCTGTGAATCTGAAAGAAAGGACAGATAAAAATTCTTTATCCTGAGTGTCTCAGAACTATGCTTTGCAGATGTTTTGTCCTGTTATCATATGTCTAGCTTGAGGTGGATGATAATATGAGTTCTATGCCAAACCCATTAGCATCAATATGAATTTCTTTCTATTAGTGCCAACGGGCTTTGGATCAAAATTCAGCAGAGAGTCAGCAGTGCAGCTGCTCCACATCATTGTTCTGCACCTCTTGCAGTAAGCTGCTTCAGGTACCCTAAGACACTGTTACAGGGTTCTTCACTCAGAAAACTGTATAGGAGACTGCTTTCCTCCCAAACCATCTTTAGTTTTAGTATCCTTGCATACTTACTCAGCATTGGTATATTCTTCCTATATGTTTTATTATGGATGACCTATGAACATGAAAAATTGCAATATTTAGCAAGGAAGTAGAATGCCACATACATTTTGTTCAATATGATGCATAAAAGCCTCTTTGTCAGCAAGTCGCATACAATCATTACTCTTCGCCATGAATTTCTTACCGTTCAGCAGAATTTTGGGTGACTAAAAAGAGGCTAAAAGGGGGAAGGGAAGAAAGGACACAGAAATAGAAAATTGAAATTAGAAGTGGTATCTTAAGCACCAAAACCTGTTTGAAATTTATTAATATCTTTGCTTAAAACCTTGATGCTGCAAGAGTTAAGCAAGCATGTAATATTATAAATGCACGCATTTCCTATGATTCTGTTGATTGACTGGAAATGCTCACATGGGTAAAGACTGGCATGGGATTAAGCCTTCTCAAGACCATGACATAAATCCAACCAACTACTGGTAATTGTTTTGCATCCTCATTCTTCCTGATGATATTGGTAATGGTGTTGAATTGGTGTTTGGGGGGTGGTGGTGGTGACACTGGGAATAGAAGATGTAGAAAGGTGAAATATTTAAGTGGTATTAAAGTCAGCTTAGAAAGCTAGATTTGATATTTTTTTCTGTCATCCGGTTCTGCAAAGAGATCATATAAATACTTTAGATAGAAAACAACAAGTAAGAGGTAGAAAGCAACAAGTAGATCGCAATAAAGTAACAGGACAATATTGTTAGAAGTTTTGGAAATGTCCCATGAGTCTCCCACATTAATTCTAAAAGTAAACAAATATTGAGCTTTGGGAAGAGTTTTCCTTACTTTAAATAAAAATATGCTAATCTTTTCTGAAAATATAAGTTGATTTATAAATCAGAACAGATAACACAGTTACTATGACATGAAATAAAAATGTCTGAATAATTTCTTTTTCTGGTTATTTCTCAGAGGCCTCATCTATATGACCTCTTCCAGATTTTTGCTTCCTACAGCAGGTATTTTACTTTTTCTCCCAATCTCCCCATGACTGTTAGTGCTACTGATAATGAAGTTATTAATTCAATTTGTAAAAATATATCAGAGCAGTAAGACTTTCACAGTCGAAGCTTATATCTTCTGCTCTTGAGACCCACAGGTTTCTGATCTGACAGTCTGAATTGGAAAAAAAGTCTCTTTCCAGACCTTCTTTACAATCTGTTCTCTGCTCACACATAAATTGAAATCCTTTATATTCTTTTGCTCCTGATAAAATTAGGAAAAAACCCAACCAACCAACCAAATAAAGAAAAAGCAAAAATACCTTCCATTGCATGGAACTTGTTCTATATTTCTTGAACTATGGGAATTTTTAGGCATGATCTCTAATTGCAATTAATCAATAAACAACATTTTCCTGTAAATGGTAATTTATCTGGAACATTTCAAGCATACTTGAGACCTTGAATAAATAATACATACAAATAATTACAGCACTAAGACAAAATAATGTTTAATCACAGAAGAAATTATATTTTAAGTTTTTTTTCTCACAGTTTTATTTTTAATTCCTGTCACTAGAAGTGACAAACCTATTAAAAATCTAAATAGATTTTGAAGGGCTTAGAGTGTTCAGCAGCCTGCATTATCCTCAATTTTCCCATTATATTCAGAAAAAATTCTGAATTCAGAGTGTTTTGGAAAATGTGGCCTCCTCTTTCTAGAATCATGAGGGGAGGCATTCAGAAGCACCTACGATCTAGTTAGCATCTCTCATTAAAAGCCAAAGGGAGATGCACTGAAAACTGCCCTACTTATGAACCTCCACAAAAAGACTGATGGACCAACACAAGCCCTATAAGAGGCTTACTAAATTTGGTGAGGAAACTGCTGAGACACAATGACTAGAGGCTCTTTGAGAATACATGGGAAGTATCATTCATAGTTTCTCTTTTCTCCAGCTGCTCCTAGGTATCCACTTTCTCCCATGTGAGCAGCAGGATAAAGGCTGAACTGGGTTCCCTGAGCTTCCTGATCCCTCTTGCCATTCAGCAGTGGTTCAACAGAGAAGGAAATACTTAAATGTGCAGCCACAGTTTGAAACCTGTGTGCCAGCCCAGAGAACTGCTCTGTCTGCAGGAGGAGTGAGCAGTAAACAGCACACCACAGATTTATTGCGGGTTTACTAATGCTTGAGAACTCTGCAAGGTATTCTCAAAGGCTTTGCACAATTTCTTCTCTTTGTGGAGCTCTATACTTGGCAAGGGCTTGCGGTGCAACAGAAATGGGGGAAAATCAGGCCTTCAAGAAACTTCCTAATTCCTGGAACAAAAGAGAAAACTCTTCAAGTGTTGTGAAATAACCACTGCTTTCATGGGCATGGATGGAGCATTGCATATTTCAGGTGTAAATTTGGTAAGGGACACTTGTTCTTTTGAGTCAAATTGCCTCAGAGGGGACAATGAGGCACCAGATATGATCTAACAGAGATCTAAGAGTGAAAGAAATTATAACAGTAATAAAATCATAATAGCAGATTATTAATAAATAATAAGCTCAAAAATTAATTTTTACATTGTTTTTTATTCTTTAAAACGACAGGTCACAAATACAGTATCATAGAGTCAGGCTGGAATTAGACTGTCCTGGGGAGGATTTCTGTCTCTTAGATGAAAATAAAGATTTTCCAGTGTTTCATTTTGATACAGGCAATCCAGGAGAAGGACAAAAGTGGCGTATGAGCCACTCTGAATCTATGCAAACATAACCTTTGTTTCATATGAGGAATGGACAAAAATGCAGAACTGTCCTTATGTCAAGTGAACCAGCTCACTAGCTTCTAAACAGGACAAACAGGTGTGTTTTCTGCAACTCCACAGCATATGTTTGTTGTGTTATTATCATTATCATTATTGTTTTCATTATCATTATCATTGTCATAGCAACTTAAAGTCCTAATCCAGAAAATGTACCTCACTTCTCTAGGTGATATGCAAACACGGGTGTGAAAAAGATGACCTCATCAAAAGAGTCCTGCCATAACTATTCATTGCAGTTGTAGTTCATTTCTAATTGCTACCAGCTACTTTCTAGTACAGCAATAATGGCCATCCACAGTATGGGACACAGTAGATTTAACTTACTAGTGTTTCATTTAATAAGTATTGTTGCACGGAATTTCTAAATAAGTAATGTCTGTAATCAGTTTGTGTGGAAACTGCTTTCTCAGATCTAAACCTCTCTTAATTCCTGTTCATAATCTGGCCAGTGGTTATTATAAGTATCATCAATCACAAGGTGAAAGATCATGGAGCAAAACCGCATCAATTGCATATTGTATGTATTATATATTTTCTAATACACAATGCATGTATTGTGTTACACAGACTTTTCATGTTTGTTCTATTTGCTCTCAGTCATTCCTTTCCAAGTTAGGCAGGTTATTATTAATTATATTCTAAAAAGGCTTGTTCAGGTAACAGGATTTAAAGACTGCTGGTTATTGGACGGGCATGTTGTTAAAGTGAATATACCTGAGGTGTTTGTACATATATTTACAAAACAAAGTAAATCTCTGCAGAAATTATCAATCTAATTCAGTAATTACAAACTTTCATTGACCCGGTAAAGACATTTATTTTGTATATGAACTATAAGTGCATAAAAATGCACTAATTATACGCCAAAATACAATGATAAGCACATAAAAAAAAGCTGTACAAGCCAGACACTAAGCTTGGAGAGACAGGAAGATAAGTTTGAGGATGTTAAGTTTGGAGAGGTGGGAGACTGAAGAAAGATGAGGAAAGGAAAACAAAAGAAAGTCGGAGACAAGATTTCCATAGCAAATTCCTGAAGTTAAGCTTTCAACTGCTTAAAAAAGAGACCAAATTTTCCAGAAGGATGAACATACAGCGGCATCAACCAAAGATATTACAACAATTTATTTACGTGTTGAATTTGGGCATGCAAGCAGCTTTCAAATGTCTATCAGGTAGGAGTTTGGGAGAGAAAGGAGAATATTTATATTTTGCCATACCACTTTTGGATGTTTTTAGGATAATCCCTAATCCTGCTGAGATCAGAATGGTAGCAAGAACATAACAAGGACTTCAAAAAAGAAGAAGGACTCCCTGTTCAAACAACCGACTGTGAGGTTTCACTGATAACATAGGGGTAGCAATATACAAGACTAGTGCCATTTCATCCCAGGAAGAAAGAAAAAAAAACCCAAAAGATAAGAAATATTTCCGTGCGAAGTTGTCTTCAGAATTTTCAGTTTCAAACCACTGGTAGATTTAGTATTTATTCATACTTCATGCATCTTAACTTAATACCAAGATATTTCATGGAATATAAACCAACAATGTGTGGTGCAAGTTAAAATCAGTAACATGCTTACAGGTCTGTTATTAACTCCACAATAAAACTCAATGATCACTGAACAGGTATAGTAATTAAACTTCAAATATCTCCATTTACATACATATAAACCTGGAAACTTCTGTGTCAGTGGAATAAAGATTATTGCATCCATTTAAAGTTGATGTAGACTGGTATCAAGCTGGAAAATTTTCTGGGCAAAATGAATTTATGACAAAGTAGTGTGAGATAATTATAATTTACTGTGAACTAATCTAACAGCTTCTAAAACTCTCCAGTGCAATTTTTATCTTTGTTTATGGTCAAATCAATGGGTTTACACCTTGGTTTTGAAGGAGTTTACCAACCTGGCAGACTTCCAGCCTGATTCACCTGCTCTGCAGTAATAGTAAATTCTTCATTTGACTTTACAGCCATTTGGAGAATCAATTTTTGTTCTTTTCCCAAAATAGTTTTCCTTAAATTGGCAGTTTAAGTCACAGTCATATCAGGTCATACTAGAATTGTGACATGCTAGAAACTGTGAGATAACTAGTTTCAGAAATCTAAATTGCTACTTTGAGGTATTTTTGTGTTCATTTTTAGCTCTATAATAGTCACGTATTACATGAAAAAGATATTACTGTTGGAATATGTTTTAAAACTGTCATCAAGCTTGTCCCCTTTCAGTTTAAGAATTGTCAACCAGGCCATAGAGTATTTTCTTACAGCCTTTCCACCTTATTTCTTGTTACATCTGCCATATTTCATCTAGACTAGAAGCTTGCATTCTAAAGAGGAAAAATTAGTCAAACATTGTCCTCCTTCCTCTTTATCCACGTCTTCCAGCAACACTAATGTGATATAGCGCTGCACATTATGCAAATATGTCCATTTGTTTTCATAGTCCATTCACACTTTAAAAACTCTTATGAATCCTCTACTGATTTATCAGTGATTAATTGATTCACATAACATAATTTGATTCCATTAACAAAATAAACATTTATAGTCTCATTTAGAGCAATATGTACATTTAAAATCACACAAAAAAAAATGCAGAACTTCTTTGCATATACAAATGTATAGCATAGCCACCAGAAATAGCAAAGATGATATATATGAACTGATTTATTCTCTGTGCAGTTCTGGTAGTCAAATTATAAAATTAAATCATACCTTGTACTTGGGTATCCTGATTGGTAACACTTATATATTTTTATTTGTATCTATTTACATTTTTATTGCAATTTTAATGATCTTTAGGAGACTTCAATATTTGTATCTCTAACTGTGGAATGAGATGTGTATTTATTTTTACAGATATTAATCATATTTCTGCTGATACATACTGGGAATTCAGCATTCACCCCCTTTTTTTTTAATTTCATCTGAGAAATTCAAATCACGCTTGATATGTGAATATTTATTCAAGTACTCAGAAGCTCATCCAAAAAATGCATTTGATAGAATATAACTATCAAACTGGAACTTAGCATGACACAAACTTCCATTAGCATGCCAAACCTCAAAAGGAGTGAAGCTGAAGCATTCTGTTCATATATCATGCCAGAAAAATGCTCCATACCATCAGTACAGTTTTTTTTCACATTACCTGTAGAAAAACTCTTCTCCTTTTGACTACTTTCTATATAGTGAAACTCAAGTGGTGAACAGGTTTAGTAGGGTGGGGATATGTTTTGCTAACTGCTGAAAAACTCATGACCTAGAGAAAAGATATTTAGTTCATTACTCTTACAGTCTGCCTGCCAGTTGGTTAAAGCCAGGCATAGCGTAGAGCAGTTCTGAGGATGCTCTATTGTTTAAGACAAAAGCCCCAGGCTGACGCAAGAAAGAGAAGACAGAAAATCAGATTTGCTCCACACAGATGCTCTAAGGTATACTCCATACAGCTGAGAAGTTATCTCATACCTTTAAGCAGAATGTTTCAAGTTCTTTCAGGCCATTGAACTCAGATTTCAATGATGGCTGCAAATTCAAAAGACCCATTCTGCACTCATTGGATACGTAGAGAAATTTTAACTCACATGTCCAGGGACTAGGTCCTACTGAAAAGTCCATGTCCTTATGTGATGTATGTAAACTTATCTCCTTTTTTATATAAATATATAAAAAAGTTCAATACATGTGATGTTTCTGGGTCTTGATTAAGATCTTACAATGGTGATCTACCTTTTGGGAATGATAATGGATCCCCAGCTTCGGTGCTGGGATTCCAGGTACTGAAGGATACAGGAGTATGAGTGAAAATTATTGACCCCTGTTTGAATCCAACTACTAATGATTAGATCCCATTCCTCTTTAAAACAATTTTCTCTATGGATATCTGCTGTAGAACCCTTCTGGAAAGTAGAAATAGAAATACATCAATATATATCAGCAGGACTACAAGACAGATTTCTGTGTTTATTTCTCATTGTGACACTGGAGTGAATGGTGACCTCACAAGAACATAGACGGATATACATGAATTCCTTATCTTGGCTGTCAATGAATAATGGCAGGAAACAGCAATCTAAGACTTCAGCCACAAAGAATGAAATGTTTAATGCTATTTATGTGAGTGAAAAATAAATCGATATGAAATTTTATATCTTTCCTGCTTTATTTTTAAAGGAATATGTCCTATTTACAGAAGGTCATAGAGGAAAATTAGACTGCACTGATTTTTTTTTTTTTTTAAATAGCTTTTTAATTCCAGAAGGAATTGTAGCAGTGAAATGGATATTTAATCAACAGCAGTGTGGTGCATTTTGAAAATGTACTTTAATTTTCTACAGACAGAGAAAGGTTGGAGGGGATTTTAGGCAGCATGAATAATTTTGTCCGTGCTTTCACTCAGCTTCTTTCAGACTTACACTCTAAGACCAAAAAAAAGAAAAAAAAAAGCTACATAGGCACCATCCAGAAAGTCATTTCACTGTAACGTGTATCAATTTTCTCAACAGGACTCTAACAGAAAATCTGGTTGAACAATAGCTTTAAGAAGTAGTTTTTAAAACATCACTTCTCATAAATGATGTGGTTCCAGTGGAAGAAAAAATCTTGACTAGGCTGTAATATATACCTCTCAGTGAGCGTTAAATAACGTGCTTTTTCTTTTTTTCTTTTCTTTTTTTTTTTTTCTTTTTTTTCCCCCCCGGGAAAATATTCTCTAATCTGTTCCAGGTTTAAAGTTAGGTCTTGTTCAGATTAGTAATTAAACATTTAAAAATACATTTTCATTTGCATCGTGCTTAACCAAACTGCAGAATGGATAAAGATAAAAGACTGTACTCGGACCACCTATTATGACTCATATACACTGAACCTAGGCACTGCATTAACCGTACAGAAGGTATGGTTGAGTTGACAGAAAACAGGACAAATCAGTCATCAGTGTCTTGACCTTAGAAGGTACAGTAGATGCTTAAGCCTGCTTTACATTCCCTAGCAGGTAGTTTGAATACAATCTTAAATTACTACTGTTATTTTATGTTGCAGATATAGCTCATGTTAAATAGACTTCATGGTTCAAGATTAATTTTTCATGTTTCTACTTGGAGAGTTCTGATATGAAATTATAATCCCCGTAATGTAAATGAGTTTTGCCATTAAATTAAATGGAGCTACGAGGTCACCCCAGGTAGAGAGGTCCATCACAAACTGATATTAAAACTGTTTAGGCAAACATTTTGAAGGATTTCTTTATCTAAATGTTGCTCTGATACAGAGCGGTTGTTTTAACCACCAGAAAAGATGTATGAGTATTTTTCTCCTTCTATCTCTGAAAATCTGTAGTTTTTTAAAAAAAATCTATGTTACAAAATGAAACATATGCATGTTTTTGAAACATATATTAGAATTTCTCACTCCTCAAACTTTATAAGTCACTTCAGTGTAATCCTGTATTTAACATTGGAATAATTTGAAATAGATTGGAGAGTAATGAAGGTACTAGAGAGATACAGGTACTAGAAAAACAAATATAATCACCTGTGATTTTGTTCCCAGTTAGCACTGAGGTCTTGATGCTCCTTTCCTTTTGCAAGGTTATAGGAGATCAAACATAGGAAAGAAGAAGGGCCAAAGGTAAAAAATAGTGACTTTCCTGGCATGATCCCTTTTCCTTTTATCTGGAAAAAGTAATGAAGGTACTAGAGAGATACAGGTACTAGAAAAACAAATATAATCACCTGTGATTTTGTTCCCAGTTAGCACTGAGGTCTTGATGCTCCTTTCCTTTTGCAAGGTTATAGGAGATCAAACATAGGAAAGAAGAAGGGCCAAAGGTAAAAAATAGTGACTTTCCTGGCATGATCCCTTTTCCTTTTATCTGGAAAGACTCCTTCCTTGTTAGCTGGTCTCACTTTGGACAACAGGATTCTCATATCTGGAGTAAACACCTGAGAGAGAACAGATTCGTTATTTCCGTATTGACAATATCTACATGACTTCCATTTGCAGTTCAGCCTGTGTTCAGTACTTCAGGTTTCTAATTTCAAGCAGCCAAGTGGAAAAAAAAAAAAACTAGAACCTGAGAGTAATTGTGCCTCCTTGTCTGGGATAGAAAGAAGTACACCTAATTCACAATAACAGAGGCAAGGAATATTTCCTTCCTTCCGTCTTACCTGGGTATTATACAGATTTTTAAAACAGCTATGCCACGAATGCTCCAAACTTTTTTCTTAGACCACATATTGAGCCTTTGTTCCTACTTAATGGCTGGAATTTTGCAAGCCTAGTCTTGTGCTGGTCATTTTGGTTTAATATTGTTCATTGTAAGTCTTGGAATCCAAAGTATATATTCCATTATTACTATCACTGAGCTCTGAACTTTGATAAAGTTTTTCATTCTATTTTAATTTTCAAAAAACCTATAATGTAATAGCCAAATTTTGTATGGAAAGAATATGCCATATAAATAGTACTTCAGGAATTTCCTGTCTTAATTACGAGGGTTTTTTGGTACTAGGTCACCGTCAGGCTTTTTTAAAGGAACTATTTCTAAAAAGTAAAGATTTGAGACTGGCAAACTGTCCTCTCAACCTGTAGTCTTAATTGCCAGTCAGGCAATTTATTTATTTATTTTATTCTTTTTGCAGGAAGGTTTTCTCCTGCTGTCTTGCATAACCTTGGACATATGGAGTAAAAGTACTTTCATGGCACCACTTCAAACAGTAAAATGAGCAAATTGTTTATTGTTATTCATATTGACTTAAAAAAAAAAAGGTTACCCTGTGCTTTATCCTATTTGTCCTCCTGTATTTCCAAAAGAAAAATTTCAAGTTTTTTGATCTGTCATAAACTCAGGAAAAATACCCATTGACAACCATGCATAGAGCTGAAATGATTTCTGATGGCTTCACAGGAGTGGAGACTAAAAAGTTTCTTTTCTAGTATGTGTTTATTTTCTATTGCAGTGGATGTACTGATAATTCTTTGAATGACAATATTTACAAATGTTAAAATAAATATTCCAAAGCTGCCTTTCAGAAGACAATAGTCAGTTTTTGGGAGCCAAGCCTTATACTAACATACTTGGTGGCTGACAGTTAAAATGTTCCTCCTCCTGAAGGGAAAAAAACAATCTTGACGGTGTATGCAAAATGAAGTAAGATGGCCATAAAATGTTGGTGTTACTTTGTTTAACATTTTTTGAAGATGGATATTATAAATAAAACTACACTTTTAATGTTCAAAATTAGATCCACAGTGGCTCTTTTTTAATCATGGGAGTAGGTAAAAGCACACATATCTATGATATGCTGAAATCCATTAAAAAAATGGCAATATCTGTAAAAGAAATTTTATTATTTGGTATTATATAATGAGTCTAAAGCCTAAAAATCTGAGAATATTTTATAATATTATTTAATGACCTAGTCAGTAGCTGTTCATGAAATCTCAAAATTGTTGTAACTGCTTCAAAAACTTATTTTAAATATAAAATTATTCATCCATTCTTAATAAAACAAGGTCATTAGATGCTAATCCTATTAAAGCACAAGGGGCACATGGTTTCCAGATCTGTCATTCTGGTTCTTCTTATAGCGTAACTGAAGGATCTCAAGTTGCCTGATATAGGCAATAATGAATTTCACTCAGTAAGACTGATCTTTAGGACCATGTAGAAGAAAATAATCTTCAGAGATTTTCAGAAGAACGGGTTATATGTCTTTAAACAAGGTCAATCTGTGTGCTGAAACTCACAGATTTGGTTTAAATCGGCTAAGCCCAGGGTGCTTTTTTTCTTCCAGCCTGAGTAGAACACTTAACCATACTATTTAACTTGGATGACTGACACATACACTCTGGTGAATGTTGCAATATGGTTTAAAACACATCCCCAATATTTTTCCCTCCGCTTTTCAATTAATCACCTTAACAGCTGACTTGACAGAAGTGCTGCATACTGTTCACAACATAGAAAAGTCCAGTGTTTTAGCATAAACCTGACTTCACCCAGAGAAAATACTACATTGTACCTCTCTCTTTTAGTAAATATGCCTGAGGATAGACTCTTCACTCATATGTGATTTCTTTTTTTTCATATTCTGTTTGACCAAATTTTGCAGTTCTATCACTTGAACTCTTCAGTGTTTGAGCAGAAATTCAACTTCTCAAACTTCCAAGCATTTCAGCATCACATCAGGTAATTACCAAGAATTTAGCATAATAGAAAATTGGCTAAAAACATAAATTTGTGTATTAAATCCCAAATGGCCCCAAAAATTAATCTACCTTAATCGGCCACTAAGCACTGAGTCATATTTAAATTACATATATGTAACTCTCCATGCTTTTGAAAGTTAAGACACCAAGATTGGCTGGTTATGATTAGTCAGGTGAATTTACAATCATGAAAGCATTATCTTACATGTAAGTAAGAGCTGCTGAAAGTTCCCAGGGACTGCCATCTCCTCTTTTAGATATTTCTCAAAATTATAACTGAACTGTCCTGTACTACTCTGATGATACATACAACTAAAATCCATATTTGTTCTCTACTGGTTTTATTCTTTCATTTCAGCTAAAGAAGTAGATTGTATCTGTTCAAGATAATCTATATCTCATTAATACTTTGTTTCTTTCTTTTAACATTGAGTAATTTTTTTTTTTATTTTTTTTTTTTTTTAAAAATTTGTAATTTTTTTTTTTTTTTTTTTTTTTTTTTTTTTTAATTAGGGAGAGATTTAACTTGTAGTAACACTGAGGCCTCTCTGTACTGTGTGGATCTGAGAGCATCCCATGGCTCACTGTCACCCCAGCTCAGGAATGGTGACCATAGTGAGACCTTTGAGAGCTTTTGTATGGGTATGGAAATGACTATAGTTTTGTTTGTGTGGTACCCAAGTAGAAGGCTAAACCTGTAAGTTCCCCTGCCTTGCAGTTTCTGAAGTAGTTGTGTCTTAGCCTGCACAGTGCTACACTTCATTGCATAGACACAACTTAGGAGAGATGGTCTTCATGTTAATGTGACTGCAGTAACATCCCAGACAACATACATGCATTAAAAGTGCTGATCAGTCAACACGAAAGACCTGATATAAAATTAGGAGTCAAAAGAGAAGTTTCCATGTAGATTAAACCCTGAAACTTGAAAACAAGAGCAACATCACCAGTGTCTCATTGCAAAAAATTTCTTCCTTTTGTCCAATCTAAATCTACTCTCCTTCAGTTTAAATCCATTGCCCCTTGTCCTGTCACTACAGGTCTTGGTAAAAAGTCTTCCTCAATCTTTCTTATAAGCCCCCTTTAAATATTGAAAGGCCACAATAAGGTGTCCCTGGAGCCTCCTCTTAGCTAGGCTGAACAACCTCAACCCTCTCAGCCTCTCTTCATGGGAGAGGTGTTCCAGCCCTCTGATCATTTTTGTGGCCCTCCTCTGGACCCACTCCCTTAAAGGTGTTAAAAAAATCACATAGCTCTTTCCATAAACATGGAAATGTGGTGCCCCAAAATGTGTAAAATTCCTGTGTTACCTGCAAATAAAATATTGAGGGAGACAAGCAAAGATAGAGCAAAACAGACCATTCACAATACTGAAACATTTCTTCTGATAGACAAAGAAAATGTAATTTTGAGTTTCAGCATTGTTAGCCTCTGCAATTGAAAGAAAACTACCACTGTTTCCTTTTGTGCCTTTTATTCACAACTAATGGGAAATTACATGAACAGGATGTCTACAGAAGAATGTAAGCTGTTGTTTGGACTTCATGCAGATCCTCTATACATGGGAGATTTTTTCCTCTAATTAATGCTTCAATAACAAGGGAAAACTGTTATTTGAGCTTCATATTATTTGCCATGTACACACTAAGATATATTTCTACACATTACTTCTGAGTTAAAAATTCTGAACTGCATGACCCAGAGAGCTGTACAGAACTTTTCAAGCACCTATATGCTCATTGTGTGACATGGGTAGTTTCTGCTGGGGAAAAAAAAAAAAAGAGATTGTGTGTCTATGAACGACTCATGACTCCTGGAAGATGACGTACCTATCAAGACTACTTTATGCTGTGCATTTTGCTTGATAATATTTGAACATGCAGTTATGATGGAACCTATAATATGTGTCTGTACTATCCCCTATACTGTGTCTCATAATATTGTGTCATGTCTTCTGTGTGTATATGTTAAATATAGCACTTTCTTCCTTTACCCACTCAATTAGTGCAACCAAAAAATTAACATTTGTTTAGAAACCAAGTCTGTTTTCTCAAAATATCTGTGCCTATATTGTTTTAAATCATACTAAAATTCTTGTGAAAGCAACCCTAATTCTAGTTAATATCTGAAAGGGGGGTAGGGGAACCAAATAAGTCCACTCAGGACGTTCTTCTGACACTTGCTGTTATTGTAAATTTCTTCATGTGGCAGCCTCACTGGTAAGAAACATCCTGTTTTAGAAGTATCCTGAGGGGAGCATCACTGGTAATGCAGTGAAATTTACAGCTGCTTATAATGAAGCAGTGAGCATCACTACAGTCTATGCTGTCCTTGTGTTTAAACTGGAAAAAGTTACAGTCACCTTTTCTCCTGGAAATCAAATTACAACCGTGACCTTTAATGAGATGCTCAGAGAAAGCCTTGGTAAATACACAGTTTATGTTTCAGGACATCACAACTGGTCACCAGTTGGAAGTTGATCCAGGCTGGTAGTCATTGCAAGTCATTCTCTGTGATGGCAAGTTGATGATTTCAGCTCTGCTGGACACCTGCTTTGACCAGAAAACTGATACTAAGCTTAGAATTTACAGATAATTTCAGATGAGACAAACCAAAATACACTACATTCTCTTTTTCACTTAAAATGTTTTTGAAGTAGGATGTGAACATAACGGTGGGTGAACATGACTCAAATCAAATAATGAGGAATTTGTCCCTTATCTGTATCCCTTTTTGCTCAGTACTCCAGCATATATTTGTTATTTTTATACTCTGTTAAGAGGAAAAAGGGAAAAAATCATGGAAAATCTTAGGAAATGAAAGAATTCAGTCCAAAAGGAGGTGAGAGAGAAAGAGAAGACAGAGGGAAATGAAAGAGAAAACTTTCAATTTACAGAATGCTTTCAATACTTTCCACCCTCTCTTACATCATTAATTTTATATAAGCTTTTCTTATAAACCCAAGAAATTGGTGACCTTATTTTCAATAAATTCTTTGCTTACTAGGTAATATGCTCTGACTCTCATAAATCAGGATTATCTTGCAATCCTCCAAGCGCATTTTCAATGACTCTCAGTCCACAGTACAACATATCACTTATGAGATTTTAAATCATAATATATAATTGCCAAGTACAAAATAATCTACAATTTCTTTTACTCTTTAGGAGGAATAGACATGATACTGACATTAGAGCTATGAAAATATAGAATTCTACATCTCATGCAATTTTTATAATATAACAAATAAATTAGTTTTGATTTCATGTGTGAGCTGAAGTGTGGGACACCAGTTCAAGAGCAACACCTTACTTCCTTTCTACAGAAGATCATTATGTGATAAGAAAAGTATTTTATATGCATAAATAAAATTGAAGTTTTCGTTTGCAAGAAAAGTCTTTTTTGCTTATAGGATAATGTCTTCAAAGAATGTATTTGCATAAAAATTACATGTGTATGCATCTTTGTTATGAGTATCTTGCTGCTGACTGCAGAAGGAGCCAGCCTGATAAAGCTGGGTCAGATTCTGATTCTGCTGCCCCATCCCATCTCTGTCTGGTCCGGGACAACTTGATACAAAGCTGCTCCCTCCACTGATACCTGCTATTACATCTGCAGGAGAAGTGATCCCCTCCCTTGAATATGTAAGAGAATATAAAAGTCACAGTGCCTTCCTCCCCAACCATATTTGTAAATATATTTTAATAGAATGTTTTAATTAATTGTTCCAAAAATAAATTGTGTACATTATGGGCAATAAGTAAATTAAAACAGAAGTTTCAGATAATTCTTTTTGATGGCCTGAAGAAGAATACAGGTAGAAAAAGAAGCCCATGGGGACTCCATGAAGAAAGCCTAACCTTATCATCTGTTCTGTCAGCACTGTTATGGCATGGAAAGAGGCATGACCAAAGCTTGTTAATCACTTGCAGTTATCAGCCCAAAGAGATACCTCCAAGGGATGGTACAACTCCAAAACAGTTGTGGCTGCTGTATTTTGCCCGGAATGGAGGAAAAGGAAAAATGCTTTTTAGCTAAGCTGCAACAGGGAATCTGGTCAACAAACAGGATTTAACTTTTTTTTTTCTTTTTTCTTTTTTTTAATGTAATGGGTTTTTTTCTTACTACAAGGGAATTTAATTTGGTTATTTTTTGTTGTCCTACTTATTGTAATCATTCTGTGCCTTTTGGAATGACACACCACTAATATGAAGAATATCTTGTTTACAGAAAAAGCAGATTGTGAAAACCCAGTATAGATTCTTTCTATAGGATTCTCAGTTTAAACATGGACCCTCAGAGCCACACCTATTCAACAGCTTGTCTATTTTATGCATCCATTATTAATATTATGACAGCTTTAGTATATTTGTTAGCAACACACGGCAAAGGATATTACAATTTTTTGGTATAAATACATGTATATAATAGGATATCAATATTCTGTCAGACAAAAATATGGTGTTCATTGCCTTTTAGCTTTCACTATAGTCATTCAGGTAGGTTTTTGCTTAAAAAAAATCCTTATGTTACCATACAGTCTGTGAAGTCTCTAGAGTTTTCATAGGAACAGCACAGAACTGCTGGTTCATTCATATGGAATGCATTAATAACCAAGCTCAAAGACAGCAACAGTAGGAGAGAAAATTGCTGGGCAAAAAGTTCCTGGTTTAGAAGTTTTTATTTCTCTGCACATGAACTGTAGAAAAAAAAAAGTGGTCTTCATACTAAACTAGACTATAGTGTTTTCCAGTGGTGTTCTCAAGCAGGAGGTATAGAAACAGAGCATAGGATGTCGTCCTTTCTAGTGGCTTTTCTTGAAGCTGAAGAATGGTCTCAGACAGTATTACATCTTAGGGACTTTTTGCTGCAAATCCAATTGCTGTCTCTTTTCTAACCCTAGAGGATCACTTGTAACACTTGTGTATTTCTTAACTGAATTGAGGGCCTCTTTATGCAGGTCGTGAGTGCCTCCTGATTTGTACCAATTGCACAACTGCCTTCTTTTCATTGCAATCATGTAGCTGCACTTGATATTTTGAAGAAAAGTGGAAATAAGAGTTCATCAATTAATAAAAAAATAAGCAGGCATAGTCTAACTAGCTAAACTAAGCTTTCCATAAATATGGTTTCTTATTGTTATAAGGGTTGATGGAAAATTAGAGTGCAACTATGTGACTTTTTCCAAAATAACAATTAACATCAAAGGATTTTGGAAATCTAATAATATTTCTTCACTATCAGATGTGATTTTACTCAAGCAATCTGAAAATGTATCTCTTCTTGAGTCACATATCAAGTTTATGAGAAGTCTGTATGGCAATAGCAATTAAGTTCAACTCAATAAAAATATTTTTAAAAGGATGGAGCAACCAATAGTTTTCCTGAAGCTGCAGAAATAAGAATCTATTCATTTAAGGAAGTAAAGTGTTTCACAGGTTCTCAGATTTTCTTCTATCCGGACAATTAGAGATAATTTAAGTTCTATCTAGGATTTGCTACTAATTGCAATAGGGAAGAGTTCTTACCTATGATATTAGCATACCTCAAGAATTAGGTGCTATACAGAAGGCCTGAACCCCACTTATGCTACTGTGACTGTGTGATTCCCTGGGAGTATAGAACATCCTTAAGCAGGAGTCAGTTAAACTGCTCTTAATTGCAAGGCCCTTTGATAAGACTATGACAGTAGACTACACATTAGATAAATTACAGAAGGGTTCTAGAAACTTAAGAGGCTTTTTATTTGTTTATTTTTAATTACTCCCCTTTACTCTAGTCTCAGATTCCTGGTCTGAAAATGCTGATAGAGGACACACCTGGCTGGAAAATGGACATTAAATTTGAGCAGAAACTGTTAATCAGTTCTTTCAAGGTTATTTATCTGATATCAATGTACATGATGTATACCAAGCATTTGTTCTATAGTCTGTATTTAAAACCATTTTGGGGCAATGCTATTTTATCATATATCAGTACACTGTAAATGGTCTTGGGCACTTTCTTTTCTTGGGCCTTCAAACAAAATAGGTTAATGACTGCATTAACTTCTCATCTATTATTTGCTGAACTCTACATCCTTGATTTCTTTTTCCTCTTTTTACAACTGTTTATTTCTTTAACTTCAGGTTTTCTAAAGCACTCTTGGGATTAAGAGAGAACTTTTTGTAAGATTTATTAGTTAATAAATCTAATTTGAAGTTGTGTTGGTGTTTTTTCTTTTTTTTTTTCCCCTCAGTTCTTATCTTTTGTTTTATCCCTTGAATCCCAGCTGTAATATAAACTTAGAATTCCGTGAACAAGTACCATAGAAAGTAAAGTTATCCAAGTACAATTTTATAAAATAATTCAGTACTCACATATTCATCTGGATTGATTTCTTATCAACCTTTATTGACTCTAGTTCTCTTTTCCACTTCACTAGTCATCCTGGTGACAATTGTCTAACACAGTTACCAGAGTCTTCAGAAGAATACATGTTTTTACAGAACTTAGCGTTGAACATTAACAATACTTTGGAACAATAATGTTTTGAAGGTATCATACCTTTTGAATCTTCTTTTCCCAGATCCATTGCCTGGAATAGTATTGAGAACACTGAGAAAGTCTACACAACTGATATCTGAATAATCCATATGTAGGCCACCCCATGCCTTTCTTTTTGGTGCAGATGCAATAGAGCTCTGCCTGATGACAACCTCCAGTCTCCTATGCATGGGTGGTTCTCTCCAAATAGGAGAGAAATAGTATGAGAATAATATACAGAAAGCATTTGTGTTTACGTATTTCTTTCTCATCATAACCATTTTCCCCACACCATAACAATATGAAATTTTATTGACAAAGGCAAACTTTATATGTTCATTATTCCCATAAAATCACTTACTCACTCAGTCAGTTTGTGACTGTGGCAGGTTTGGATGATCAAGCAGGTATAAAATGAGCTGGAATGAGTTCTGACTACAAAGCAGAAGAAAGTTTCAAATAGTCAAAGAGTGGGATTCTAGGATAGTCTGAAATGAGAAGGTGGAAAAATACTATTAGAAAGGACCTGAATAAATTCAGGCTAAATTGGTGATAGTTAAGGACCAGGCTCAGGATTGTTTTTCTACCATTTAATATTTGAAACTTAACTAGGTATTGAAGAGCTGACTGAATTTCATGTGAATCTAGAATTTAACACTATGGTCATTGGTTAGACTAGAATAATCTACCTCTTATTTACTTAATTTAAATGCATGAGGTTCATCATATCGATCTAAGTGATGTAGGATGCTTTTCTCAGTCCTATGTTCTTTATTCTGTTTAAAAATACAGACTAAGTTCCCAGCAGCATTTGAAACAGTGCTTATCAGATAGTTGATTGTATGCATTAAAAGAAAGTGGAAAATTATAGAAATTATTATATTTCCCACTATGCTGGGAAATACAGAGTGCAGCCTGTGACGCTGCACCTTAAATACGTAGGGTGGGGGGAAGTGCTGTCTGTGTATAGCTGGCCTTTGTAAAGCTCGAGAGATTCAGTATATGAGCTTAAGTGTGATGAAATGTGACTAAATAATTTATTCTGAAAATACAATAGAAATTTGAAATTTTATGCAACTGCCCTGAAATATTGTATTTCCAGTATATTAGGTATTCTAATAACTTCTGCTGTTCCTGGAAATTCCTGTCTAGTCTATTATATGATAGGACATTAAGGCTTTAGAAATTTCCACCTAATAGAAGCCTTTATATTTCTTTATATAAAATGTATTATACTCATTAATGACCTTGTAATAACATCAGAGGTTCAGTCCTGCAATCCTGATGTGAATAGCTTCACTAAAATCAAGAGGAAAATGGAACCAAAAATCATCCTGGCTATAAGAAAGAACTGCAAGTGTATACAGGACTTACATGGTTTTCTAAGCCCTCTATAGATGAACAGATACTAGAAAATGCAAAACCTCCTGAGGACTGTTGGAAGCCCATTAAATGTAACTGCATTATAAATGATATTCCTGGGATGACAGTTCAGATTATTTCTGTTAGTTTGTCTGAATTGTGGATTTATTATTCCACAAGTTATTTTGTATATCTGGAGTCTAACATGTAAGAGAAAGGGGAGCTCCTTTCTCCATATCATCTTCGCTGTTTAAGTGTAACTTCATCATTCTAAGGGAAATGATTGCATGCCTAGGCCCATTTAAAACCTTTTGTGTTTTAATTGCCTTCTTGATTTTGTCCTGATAGTCTGATATTTTCTCTCTTTTCTCCTTATTCAAAAGGAACAGCTCAAGGATTTTTTGTAAACATTATTCAAAAGGAACAGCTCAAGGATTTTTGTAAACGTGACACCAAAATGGGAAGGAAGGGAAAAGAAAACAAATCATTTCTATATTCATCAGGAAAAGAAGCCAAGACAGAGGTGGAAATTGACCGAGAAAGGCTGTTGCCTAAAATTCCACATCTGAGACTTCCTCCAAAGGCTTAAGCAGTCCCTGCGCAAGCAGCCAAAATTGGGTCACTGCCATTAGAAAATGGAGAGGTAACCTTAGCAACTTTATTGTTTATTATTACATCTTTGGAGATTAAAATTGACTCTCTTGGCCCAAGGGTTAGAGGGGTTAGAGAATAAAGTGAAAATAGATCAGAAAAGTGTCATCTTGGAAAAAAACCTCATAATATTCCAAGCAAAAGTGGAAACAATTTGTATCAGGCTATTGCAATAGGGTTTATAAAGATTTCTTCTTTTTCTTTGTCGTCTTCTTTTTTAACTAGGAGACTGTCAAGAACGCTATTAAAATGAGGATATGGATTAAAACTGGAGCAAGAATACTGACAAAAAGATCGAAGGAATGTTCCAGAAGATTTTTTTTAAATTATTTTAAGAAGTAGATTACAATGCAAGCATGTGAACATTTAAACAAATGTTATGACTGGGTTAACTCAAATTATTCTGTTTCCTGTAAAAAAAAAGTAGGCCAAAATGTCAGTTTTGGAAGAATATTAAATAAGTTTGTTACATCATACCAGTTCTGGGCTGTAACTTGCATTCACCTACTAATGTCTGTGTTTGATTGCATTATTCATTTCTTCAGTATTGCTTAAGACAATTATGTCGTTCAGGCACAAAGGTAAATGTGTCTCCCTTATTCCCATTTAAGGTTACTTTGTGTGGTTCAAAAGTATGTGTACAGTTAAGTTGGTGTGATTATTATTTTTTTTTTTTTAAAGAAGGAATTTGGAGTTGGTTATTTAATATATGTAAAAATATGGCTAGCTTCCTAGGTGATATAGAAGAATGTATGGAGACAAATCTGGTAATGTGGAAGAGGTGAAACTGGGGTTGCATTGGAATAAAATATGTTGTCAGTGTTGTCAGGGAAACACAATTTTCATTTGCTAATATAATGACATTATCTGTCAGGAGAAATGAGTAAACCATATTACTGACATTTATCTTTCTTTGATAAATCTTTGCAGTAACTCTGCAGGTAACTATTGTATTTTCAGAGCTTCATGATGCATACAAAATATGTATATACAGACTGTACCTAATTCTAGAAAGTCTCAAGTTGCATTTTCCTTAAAAATACATTACGTAATGGATAGACCATATATATATGAACACTTACATGGTCTATATGAAATTTAAAATAAGTTTTATTTATTATAGCTTCATTATTAAATATGAAAAGACCAAAACCTGACAATATACATGCTCCTTATTATAAAGGAATTATGGTTTTATAATTTTTGCATCTTTTGAGTCATTGTCTTTTCTAATATGGCAGATTCTTCTTTTTTTTCCAAATTACTTTGACTTTTAAGACTATGGAATGTCCACCATATATAAAACAATTTTGGATTATGCTAATTTCTGCATGAGAATGTAATACCTTACTGACCATCAGTTCTGAGTGTGAATGCAAGTTAAATAAAAATAAGCAAAGATATTGGCAAACATGTCATGTCCATGTCATTTCAAGACTTACACATTTTGGGGGTTGTTCTGGGTTTCTAAAGCTGAAAAAGTTAACAGAGAGTAATATCTTCCAACTGAGCTAGAGAATGTCTTTAAGATGTGCATTGTTATTTCTAAGGGTTTGGTACATAGAGGCTTCCCAAATTTACTTTGGAAACCTGTTTAGAGCATTATAGGTGATATCTTATTTTGGACCTCTGGAAGATCTACCATTTAGTCACTGAAACAGGGTTACATCTCAAATTATTTAAACTTCTGAGGTTTGACATATGTGTGAAATGAGATAGGATTGTCATAGATGAAATCTGAAATCTAACATAGATGAAGAAAGCTTTGTCTACTGGACACCTGTTTGTCTTTGGTTTGCATGGCACATATCCAGACTTTCCTGGTAGTCATGCCGGTCCTTGGTCATGGATACAATTTTGAGAGAATGATCTCACCTAATAGCTTAGTAATATAAGAGCTGGGCTGCTGCTGCTATAGTTTTTAATGTGTTTGGGAAATGTAGTACAGGAATTTGGGCATCTTTATTCTGCTTGTAATATTTAATTTTTACAGATTCTTTAGAAGCTTTATCAAAACTGAACCATAGGACTGGCCAAAAGGAAATGTATGTCAGAAATCCTACCAGTCAAGTGCCTCTCTCCACTCTAGATTCAAAACTCAGAGTCCTCACTTAAGACCAGACACTTTTACTCCTTTCAGAAACAGACTTGGCTCAGATTGTTCTTTTAAACATGACATTAGTCAGTCTATTGTACATTTTTTGTATTATTTTGAAATTACAGAATCACAGAACATTTGAAATTGGCAGGGACCCCTGCAGATCGTCTAGTCCAGCCCACCTGCTCAAAGCAGGGTGAGTTACAGCAGGTTGTGCAGGGCCATGTCCAGTCAGTTTTTGAGTATCATCTCCAAGGATGGAGACTCCAAACCTTTCCAGGCAACCTGTTTTAGTGTTCGATCACCTTCACAGTAAAAGTGTTTTCTTATATTTAAATCATGTATTTCACTTGGTGCTCATTGTCTCTTGTCCACTCACAGGACATCACTGGGAAGAGTCTGGCTCCATCTTCTTTACTCCATCTCAAGAATTGACAGTCATTGACACATTGACAATCTCATCAATCAACCTCCCTGAGCTTTATCTTCTCCAGGCTTAACAAGCATTCAGCTATCACGTTGGAGATCATTAAATAGATTTTGCAGACAGTAGACCAGATAATTCTGGGTGTGCAGGAGGCAAGGGAGAATACAGGTCTGAGCAGAGAACAGCATGCATAGCCAGTTCTGAAGGCCAGAAACAATGTCGTGGTTAGAAGAGTAAGCTAGGAATGAAGTTGTGGGTTTCAGGCTTCATTTTCAGGAGCCTGGAAGTTTTTTTTAACTGAACAAATAAAAGTTCTGTGAGCAATCACAGATTCAGGACTTGGTTGGACTTGGCTTTTTATTGTGTCTGACATTCAATCCACATCTAACTCTTTTTCCTTACAGGTAAAAGTGATTTAACAAGAATATTCTTGTACTAATGAAAAAATGGCCCTCTAGTAATAATCTCCCAAATAAATTGTTCATGTTTGCTTTAGAGAAAAAGATACAAATATCAAATGAATATTGTGCTTCAGAGAGAGAGAGGAAAAAACTGTTAGGGGATGAAACTTCTTTTCTGCATATGAACACAGCTTGTAAGGTTTCAACCCTGAGCGGTCAAAAGATTTTTTTCTGCAGTTACATGAAAACAATAGATCACGCTACTTAGTTTTTTGCATTTGTAAGAAATTATTTATATGATCATCAGTGAGCTCTATTTCAAACTTAAAAAAATTCGAACAATAATTCACATGCTCCTTCACTTCTACCCTCTCTCCCAGCTATTAATAAGCTGATGGTCATATATGTCATTAATGCAATCTACTTAAGGAATTACAGAAAGTAACTAGAAAAGAAAAATCAGTTAATTTAGGCCAAAAAACCCTGCAACTAACAGAGTTGTAGCTAAACGATCAAGCCAATGGTTTCCAACACATTTATAGAACAAGCACTTTCATTTTGTTGTTTAAACTATAATCAGACTTTAAATGATTAAAGCATGGAGCAAAGATGACAGATGGATTTTGTGCTTGTCAATCAATTTATCCTGATTTGTAATAGCTACCAGCCAGATTAAATAAAACTCTGGCTCTCACATTGTGGAAACTGGCACAAGGTTGAACAAACTCACTCCACCTCCAAGCCCCATCAACATTCTTGACTTAGCATGAGCTTCCACAATGCAGAAACCAGATGGAGTTTTTGTTGAAACTGGCCTGGAGATATTATCTTTATTAGATTTGTTGCAATCATACTGTTATCATTTCATAAATTCTGTAGCTAACAATAGAAGCCTGATTTTTTTTTCAGTTTCCTATTATATAGAAATCCTCAAACGGCTGAGAAATGATTTATTCCCATTGACATTCAGACCCAGGATTGAACTCTTTTGGAACTTTTTTAATAGGCTTTCTGCTTTATTTTCTCTTTTTAAATCACTTGCTTATGTATCTTGTGTATTGGTTGTATAATATCAGTCTTTCTATACAATTTTTTTTTAGTAAATCGCTAACGTCTCATTTTTCTCTAAAAAGTGAATTAATGCAGGAATCTAGCTTTCAAGTCCCTGTCTAATAAAATGTGCAAGTGAATTACATCATAATGAGGCAAAAAATTATAAAAGTACCAGAGAAAGAATTCAGAAGAGAAAGCAGAATTAATGTCTTTGACTACGTGACTTTATGGAATAAAAACTACAGGTCACAATTAAATAAAAATGAGTTCTGAGATAAATGAGTCACAAATGTGCCAGGAAATTTTCTGTAAGCATCAGCACTGGGAATTTAGGGTTAGAATTGCATAGCTGTGGAATAGAGATACCTCAGGTTTCATTTCCTAAAATATGTCTCTGAAAGGGCAAAAGCAATTTCTGTTTGTATTATTATAGTAGCATTAAAAAAACCTGACATGCTTAGGCAATAACATTTGTGAATAATAGAAGACAGCATGTGATTATTCAGCTATTATAAAGAGAGAGAGATGGAGGGAAAAAAAGTAAATCCATTCTAACACACACTAACCTTAAGGGACATTGCCTCAGCTGAAACACCTTATGTACTACTTGCCAGTTAGAGTCTGTCCCATAGGAAGGATGCTACTAGTCATTGCCCAATGAATGTCTCTAATGAAATCTTTAAAATTTTCTTCAAATGGAGAAATCCCATCTAGGAAAAGCAGGGGGTGAGAGTTACAGTTCTATTTCTATTCTTCCAAGCCACTGATTGCCATGGACTGTGGCATTCACTTTCAGATTAAAACGTCTAAAAATATTTGTTCATATGTGAACATCTGTATGTGAACTAAATATCAGAGTTTCTCATATAGTCAAGAAAGATTTATTTAGCACAGCTGATAGACCCTGCAGAATGACGCCACTGACAAAAGAAACTTCCTGTAGGGTTACACCAATGACTCACCTATCCCAGTGCTCTGTCTTTGATGGTAGCACTAGTGCAGGCTAATAGGGGAGTGTAGCACATTCTGGAGCATAGGAGTCTGGCTGTTTTTTGTTTGAAGGCCATTGCTCTCCTATTCCCTCATAATTAACTAGTTTTGTATTAGGGTTATTAGAGGGTACATCCCTGTCTAGTCTTTTGGTATCTGCTGTTGGACATGTTGTCCATGAATTTACCCAATGGAAGTCAGTAGGTGTAAGAGTCACCCTGAGATAATTCAATTCTGCTGCTGCCACTCAGGCTCTAGGGCCACTTGAGACGCCCTAAAAAATATTACCTTTTCTTCTGATCTTTATCTCCTGTAACCCTCCTCAAGCGATAACTACCAGGGGCGGTTGTTAATGGATGCTGACAGTGATAGCTGCATCCATTCAAAGTGGATTCAGGAGCCAGATAACAACACAATAGCCCTTGCTTATTGTGAGAAATACGTCCACCTAACCACAGTTATCAGTATGTAAATATGACTATGAGTCAATCATCTTACCCCTGCACGGCGGGATCTCCCCTTGAGTAAGGACGCCTCTCAAGGTTACTCCTCGAGGTTGAGAGATTCCTTGCCGCAACAGATCCTTGGTAAGTGACTAATAGCATGCTAAACTTTGAAATCTTAGCTGAGTGATATAAAGGATTAATTATGCATATATAATCCTTTAGACATAAACTGCTGACCAAGTCTGGGACTAGGTTTGGATCCAGCCACACCTAGACTCCTTTCTGAGAAGGAGTCTAGAAAGCAAGGGGGTCCTTTCTGAATCTCATGACTCAATGGGAGGGTCTCCCTGACAGTTTTGTCTGATCCTGTCCTCTATGCAGTAAATAATCAAGTGTACCTTGCTATCAGATGTTGTTAAACCACTGTCGCATTTACCACTGAACTCTAACTCACTGATTTATATCAATAAAGTGTATTGTTGCTTCTCTCTTATGAGTGAAGTGCAGTCTCGCTCCGCACTCCATCCGTGACACCTCTGTCAGGTCTAATCCCATGTGGAGGCTTCACAGAGCCTGTGAACATCTTAAATAGCATCAAACATCGCTGAGATCAGTTGTTCATACACAGGTGTACAATGCTTTTTAAGATGTCCCAAGGTAACCTGCCCAGCTTCCAAATGCCACTCTAAGACAGTCTTCCAGGGACTCTCTGCTGTACCTGCCATCTTTTTTCGGATTTCTCACATACTTCAGGGTGTCTCATATTGCACTACATTCATACAATGAATTCAAGCCCCTAGTAAATACAATTAGCGGAGTATACAAAGCAATTCAGTTTATCCTGAAGTATATATCTACTGACTGGTCAACTGGATGGTTCACTGGGTTACATTGATCATACTGGTAAGATCTTCAGTGAACAGTGAGAGCTTAAGAATCTGGCTCAAGCATAGACACATCTATGCAGACATCCACATTTAGCTGTCACAATTTCAGATTCACTCACACCCCACCATCTGACAAATATAGTTTTCCCTCAAATATAACAGCTCTGTAACATGGCTGTAAAATAGCATTTTTTTTTCATTGTCTTCTCAGTTGTCAGAGATAACCGAAAAGTGTGAATTTACAGATTTGTGGGATATCGAGTACATCAGCGTGTACTGAAATAACCCTGAAATGGAGCAAAAGTTCATACTACAGGAAGTTGTTTCATTGGTTTAAATTTCCAGTAAAAATTATTCAGATGACAGAATATAGAAAATATAGAAAGAATATTACACTGCAGCTGGGCAAATTATTTTATTTTAAGTCAGTCTGTCGTTAAACTCAATCTCTCAGGTTAAATTTCTACATGGGCACTGCAGTTCTTATTACTAAGTGTTCTCTTCTTCATTTATAAAATTAACTTCTTGGCTGGATTATATTTCCCTCCTATACTTACAGCCATGTGATTCCCAAAATACCACAGACCATTCTGTCAGAAAAAAAGACTGCTGTGTCACACAACGTATAGTCTAATCAAGGAGCCTATTCTTCAGAAGAAAATGAGAGTTTGGTCTATGATTTCTATGTTGTAATAAGACACGAGGGAAATGAGATTCATTTTTGAACCAATGTTTTTGAGGCCATAGAACTCTCAAAAATATTTTGATTTCAGGTCCACCCAATTTAGAGCAAAAAGTAGAAGGGAAAAAACACCAGTAAAGAAGGAGAGCTCCCCCCCCCCCCCCCCCCCTCTTTTTAAACAAAAAAAAATACCATGAAAAAGGGGGGACCCCCCCCCCCCCCCTTCTCCTTTTTGGAAAACATTCATTTTCTGAAAACTGTATTTCTGCTGAACAATTATTTTCACAGAAACTTGTTCATTGACCCTGATAATCAGTATTCTGTTAGTTTGAAGGCTGTGGGCATTGAATCTTTCTGCCAAAGGATGATCTATGGTTACTAAGCTGCTTGCCTGTGCATTCTGAAGATTTTTAACTTAGAATTTTGTTTCTGACATGCTGTACTGATGTTACTATCTTTGGCAACGAACACTGCCTCCGTTGGGATATCTCATCATCTATCTTGGGAGTGATTTGTTTGTGGATGAGGCACACAACCTAATAGCCACAGACATGGCTGCAGTATGGTTACTTCTGAAGCTTAGAGCTCATTGATGGATCACTGCTTATGGAGGAACACTAGTAGAGTTTTTCACAAGCCAGTGCTCCTGCACTTGTTCTTGCATGTCTGTCCTGTGTGGGAGATAGTTGGCTTGATAAGTTGTCTTGGTATCATAGATCAAAAACTGATCAGAAAGATTGAGAATGTTATCCTTTGAACAAGATAAGAATAATCATGACCAGCAGAGTCAGTATGTTTTCTCTGGTTTTACAGAATTTTCTACAATATGGGCAATATGGTACAAGGCCCTTGTCACCACAAGATGCCGTAATTTACGCAGGTCCAAGGGGAAACTGGACAAAGGAAATCCACTGTGGACTGTGAAGTGAAAACATCATCTAGCTTTGGAAATAGGCACAGGGAGTATACTCAGGGCAAGTAATATATCTGTCCTGTTCGTACTCATCCAGAGCCATATGTTTATAGCTACTGTTGGACACAAGGTTAGAGCTAGTTACACTCCCTGCTCCAAGTCTTTACATCCAGTTCAATATTCTTATGTTAAGTAAATTCCACAACACTCTTCTTTGGGTGTTGGGTTCTTTTTTTTCTTTCTTCTGGCCTCTAAAAACTCCTTCCTTATCTAAGAAGTTTCCTATTGAGAATCTTTTCAATGAGGCTGTCCTTTGTTGTTTGAGAATTACCACATATTCTTTTAATCCTTTGAGACTAGTAACAAAACTAACTACTTTTAATTCATCCCGGACGGTGGCTTTTAGCCACCATGAAATTATTACAGTCTGTCAGTGCTCTATAAAAAGATAGTTACATTAGATATATTGCATGCATTAAATATCTATAAGAATTAACCCCTAAAACACAACACTGAATAATAAGTGTAAGAGTTTCATGTGAGTTAAATGCCTTCCCTTTTAAACTCCCAAATTCTTAACATCTCAAATAGATAATTAAATAAATAGATACAAATCTATTCAAAGGTTTCATTTTAAGTTCTCATTTCCTCTAGAACTGTTGTAAATCTCGATGTGCAGGCAGATAATGGAAATAATATGCACAATTCGCAAAATCTGCTTTCTTTTCTCTTGCATACATATAGAGGACTTAAAATAGTGATTCCCCAATTTAGTTTTGTGATACACAAAACTTTCCTGGTGTTCTAAAAACTGCAAGTGTATTTCTTGTCTTAAAAGATAATTAACTGGAACCCCTAAAACAAAACACTGAATAATAAGTGTAAGAGTTTCATGTGAGTTAAATGCCTTCCCTTTTAAACTCCCAAATTCTTAACATCTCAAATAGATAATTAAATAAATAGATACAAATCTATTCAAAGGTTTCATTTTAAGTTCTCATTTCCTCTAGAACTGTTGTAAATCTCGATGTGCAGACAGATAATGGAAATAATATGCACAATTCGCAAAATCTGCTTTCTTTTCTCTTGCATACATATAGAGGACTTAAAATAGTGATTCCCCAATTTAGTTTTGTGATACACAAAACTTTCCTGGTGTTCTAAAAACTGCAAGTGTATTTCTTTTCTTAAAAGATAATTAACTGGATTAAGAAAGTACGTAAAAGAAGATTTCCCCTTTCCCCAGGTGTACTAAATACTAATTCTTCTTTGTTAATCAAAAGACTCTTGGAGATGATAACGCTTCAGTTTATTTTTTAGTAGGATACCTTGAAATTCAGTATTCTGGTGAGTACTCCATGAAGATGTGTTTCCTATGTGTTCTGACCTTTCTTTTATGTTCTTTTTAATGGCAGTTTAATTACTGTGAATGAATTCTCAAAATCTCAGTAAATGAAAAGGGGAGTTGAAGACAATATATATTCAAGTGAAAGAAAAAGAGAAAGCAGATGAGAAAGATGGTTTAGAAAACAATTGTCAGGAGGTTGTGGATAGAACAGAGGAATGAGGATGAGATAGGCCGTAAACGGACAATGAGAGAGCAGGACTTGATTCAGTGAAGTGGGGGGAGGAGGCAGGGGCAGTATATTTGGACTAAAGTTAACCATGACATGCACTCTTACATTTTAACTAAAACTGACCATTGAAATTGACCTCTCATAGCTTTTAGTGTAATTAAGAAAATGAAGTATAAGGGGCCTTAGAGACCATGTGGTATTCAAACTGCAATTTTATTGCTTCTCTCTCCAGCTGCTACATGGGGTACTCTGCCTTATTGCACCATTCTGATGTTGTTTCTGCCTGTTTCTTCCTGCCTCAGCACATCTCAGAAACTCTGAAACAGACTGCTGTGTGATGGCTTGATTCTATGTTAATAGCAAAGTGGACACTGGTTTAACATATGAAGAGAGTGTAGCAGGGCTCAGGAGACTTTTCGACAGACTGTTCTGGTATAATTCCCCCTTTCATTTATCATCTCTCTTAGGTCTGAGATGCTTACCTTCTAATCCACTTCCAAAAAAAATGATGAGCCCAAGAATATTGTTAAGTATATGCTTCAGTTAGTCCCAGCAGCAAGGATGCAAACATGTTTATATCTACTGAAACTATGTGATTAAAAATTGGGTTTTCAGGATAAAGATTTCAAATTGTTTTGCTGAACCTGGCATATGTCCAACAAAGGAATAAAGCCTCCGCTATATATATAATATCTAATATGAAACACAAGATATGTATACTTTATTCATGTGTACAGTCATTTCACCTATGGTTCATCCTTTAAAAGAATGACGACAATCTAATAATGATAAAATTTATAAGAAGAGTCAGTCTTCCATTTTCCTCCTTAATTAAACTATGGTTTTGTCATTAATATATCCAGTGTTCCTATTTGTATGTCTTCATGTGCAGCTTAGCATCTGTATTGGATTTGCATGGCAAGGTTTTGGTAGCAGTGGGGCTACAGGGGTGGCTTCTGTGAGATGCTGCTGGAAGCTTCCCCTATGTCCAATAACACCAATGCCAGCCGGCTCCAAGACAGACCTGCCAGTGGCTGTGGCCAAGGCCAAGCCCATCAGCAACAGTGGTAGCCCCTCTGTGATAATGTATTTAAGAAGGGGGAAAAAAAGCTGCACGGAACAGAAGCAGAGAGAGGAGTGAGAATATGTGAGAGAAACAACTCTGCAGACACCAAGGACAGTGGAGAAGGAGGGGGAGGAGGTGCTTTAGGCACTGGAGCAGAGATTCCCCTGCAGCCCGTGGTAAAGACCATGGTGAAGCAGGCTGTCCCCCTGCAGCCCATGGAGGACCCCACGCCGGACCAGGTGGATGCGCCCAAGGGAGGCTGTGACCCCGTGGAGAATCCGTGCTGGAGCAGGCTCCTGGCAGGACCTGTGGACCCTCGGAGAGAGGAGCCCATGCTGGAGCAGGTTTGGTGGCAGGACTTGTGACCCCGTGCATGAAGAACTGCAGCCCGTGGGAAGGACTCACATTGGAGAAGTTACTGAAGGACTGTCTCCCGTGGGAGAGACCCCATGCTGGAGCAGGGGAAGAGTGTGAGGAGTCCTCCCCCTGAGAAGGAAGGAGTGGCAGAGATGATGTGTGATGAACTGACCACAACCCCCATTCCCCATCCCCCTGCACCGCTCAGGGGGAGGAGGTAGAGAAAATCGGGAGTAAAGTTGAGCCCAGGAAGAAGGGAGGGGAGGGGAGAAGGTGTTTTGAGATTCAGTTTTAGTTCTCATTATCCTACTCTGATTTGATTGGTAATAAATTAAATTAATTTTCCCCAAGTCACGTCTGTTTTGCCTGTGATGGTAATGGGTGAGTGATTTCTCCCTGTCCTTATCTTGACCCATGAGCCTTCTGTTATATTTTCTCACTGCTGTTCAACTGAGGAGGGGGAGTGATAGAGCAGCTTTGGTGGGCACGTGGCATCCAGCCAAAGTCAACCCACCACAGCATCCAAGGTGGGATGATGACTGATTCTGCCTGTCTTTGTTGAGCACCCAGCAGAAAGTAATCTTGAGTTCTGACCACTGAATCTGGAGTTCACTATAGGTCAAATATTTAACCCACTAAAATGCTGGGAAATGAAGTAAAGTTAAACTGAAAGGGGGAATAATATGCACACTTTAAAATTTAGCTGTCAGTGACATTTTTATGGATGAAAAAATAAATATGAGAGTAAAAGTTGTTTTGAACAAGCCAGAAGTAAATGATGTACGGAAGGACAGAAACAGAAGACAACTATTTAACTTTCTGAGTAAGATACCTATAAAAAGTGACCCACCCCTAAATTCCTTGTAATTTGTGTCTGCTTGTACATAATAATGTATTACTATTCCAGGAAAGAAAAAAAAGATAGCTTAAACTATCTGCATAAAAGGAAAAGACTTTAAGAAAGATCTTAATTTAAAAGACACAGTAAGGCTTATGAAAGGATTTTCTAAATGTGAACCATCTGGTTACAGTGAGAATTTAGAGGTCATCTTTATTTTAGCATAGTAAGCCCAGAATTAACTGTTCTGGCTATCATTGGTAATAGCAGATCCTACACACAGTTTTGAAAATATGCTCTGTTCCTAAAGTAGTTATTACTCTTGTAACTAAAAGTATTATAATTCAGTGATGTTTATTAGTTCAATAGCCAGAACTGACTATTATAAATATATAAATATATATTACATTTATTTAAATATGTTTCTGTATCTACCCAAAAAACCACCAAGTAGTCACACTTCATATCTCAAAAATGAAGAATTCTAGGTCTTCTCCAAGAAATATAAAGGAAACTGAAATGTCTAGAGAAGAATTTGAAATCTCCTTTTCTCATACTGTCCTTGGCACCCAGCCAAATTCCTTGGTTCTAATCTTCCAAAGGGAAGTTTATGCACATGGATTCCTATTAACTTCAAAGGGATGTTGCAAAGTCACAAGAAAGCTCAGTTTTTTCCTAGGACTGTCAACCTACATGTCATTGGAGCCAAAGTGTCAGAAAGAATCAGTGGAAATGATCCAGATTTACACCAGAGAAAATGTGTATAGAGTTAGACTTCTGCTGGTATCTAAATCTCATCTCTGCACATTTTAACAAGTAGGATTTAAAAAGAATTCCAGTACAGTTCATCTTTTCTTAATAAAATTGATTCATGCAGTTGAAGCCCTAGCCAGGGCTGTTAGAGTAGCTAATTTGAAGATAAATCTCACTTTTAAGGAAAGATTTGACCCTTGGATGCACACATGCAACTTTCATTATGCTAATGGAAGCCACATTCGTGCATCCAAGGGCAAAATTTGTTCCTTAGCAAAATGATGTAAAATAAACAGATAATAAAGTGCATCAGTGCAGTAAGAGAAGCTAATTGCATAGGAGGGATTTCCATTGGGGTGTGTCTTTAAACACTGGGGAAGGAAACTTTTGAAATAGCACACATAAAAATCACTAGCTTATAAAATCTAAATCCTTCTAAGTGTAAAGTGAATTTTACTCTCATCCAAATAGTTTTGCAAACAAAACAAAAAAAGGCAAAACTCAAACTAAGATTTCTAGATTTTTTTTTTCCGTGTGGAAGAAGAAATGTAAAAAAAGAGGAAGGACCCAATCATTTATTTTTAGAGACATGCTCAAAAATACAAAAAACTATGAAAAGATTCAATATATTTTCTGAAAAAATATTACATTTACTCGTATTACTTATAACGTTGCTTTCTGCAAGGAGTAGAGAACTCTCACACAAAGGTCTGGCATGTGTTGTTCTGCATAGAAAAATACAGTGTTGATTACTTGCCGTAATCAACATGACCTGATATCAGGTGAAATGAGCCCAACAAAACATATGAGAAGCTGAAGTGTTTCCACCCATACAGTGCAAAATACAGGGAAAGTATACTGATTGTCTCAAAACACCAAGTGTTTGCTCTGACTCTTAGATCAGTATTCTTGTTTTCAAACACATGGCATTCAAAGCAAAGAAGTTTTCCTTTTTCTTCCAGGGTACTCTTCTTTCAAACTCTTTTCAAGTTGTTTTTACCAGTCCCCTTCTGTAAAGACACTCATCTAAATCTCTTCAGTTGGGCATCCACTAGTAAGTGAAACAATTAACCTCTTTCTTCCTGGGATTTTTGCCAAGACTTTGCTCAACAGAAACCAAAAGAAATTGAGAAAGGAAAGGCAATCACCAGACTGTTAAAAAAATAAAAAAGAAAAAAAGAAAAAAAAAAAGGTGAGATTAAAAAATCCCATGCCATTTGTATTATTTTCATTTATTGTTTTTTAGCTAGTGGACTCTTGTTATAAAAGGTTAGGCAATTTATTTCCTTACATTATACGTTGTCTCCCAAGACAAAAGCAAAAAAGAAGACACATTTGGAAGGCATGGTTCCCATATCTACTGTGAGCATGTTTATTCTCTTGGGCAGGAGGAAACTTTCCCTGATTATATTTATTTTACAAAAGAAGGCTGATCTGAAATAATTCAGAGAAGCAACAGCTACCAAGGAAGACAAAAGTAGAAAGAAATATAGTCCAAAAGAAGTATAAAAGAACTATACGCTGGTGAGACCTATATTTTGATCCTCCAGGGACCAGCTGTAATCTTTTTTCTTGCTAAAGTAGGTAACTTCTTATCATCTTATAGCAGTAGCAACTGGCACAGAGTATATTGTACACTAGTGGAAATGGATAAGGACATGGATCTTCTCCAGAGTCTTGACCATGGTTTTTTTCTAAGTTTCTTCTAATGTAAGATCCAATATGACCTTCCCCACCCAACACAAAGTTCATTAGTCATACCTCAGAATTGCTGTTTTCTGACATGTAAGGCATATCGAGAATGACCAACACCAGGAGCTAGACCACTAGGTGCTATAGAATGTTTTCAACAAATAGCAAAGCCATAACATTAGACACATTTTCCAATCACCCATGGTTTCTAGTAATTTTTTTTTAAATAAGATTTAGTAATGAGTGTGGGTTTGGTGATGCATGTAAATTAATGCATTGCCCACTAACAGTCTGCATACTGTTTTATACCTTTCACACTTTTGCAGAGATATTTTTCCAGTGAGGTGCTCTGAGGTACTCTCCTGAATAGTCTAAGACTGCAAAGTATTATCTGGAAAGTACTCTTACAAAAAGTAGCTTTATTCACTGCTAGTGTGTTCCCCTTCCCAGAGTTTACAAGTCCCTTATCTAACAAGAGAATCTCTCTTATTTGTAGTAAGAAACTCTTTTCACTTCACAAAAAATATTAGCTACAGTTAACAGGTTTGTTTGAGCCCCTAGAGGCTCTCCTTTCTGTCTTTCCTTATGCTATGTATTTTACAGACAGTTAAAAAACACTCTCTAGGCAGCTTGGAGAAGGTCATCCAAGCGGTCAGACATAGTAAATATACCAGACCTAGCTTTGTGAAATCTAGTCTGATGGGAATCAAATATTTTTGTCCATTTTTACCTCATCCTGTTATACAGTTAGTAAAACAGATGCCTTAAAACCAAGCAGCATTTCTAGCAAGCTCTTTTTTAGTGTTCCTTATTCTCTAGGGCACTCTAATCTAAAATCTTGGTCTAGGAAAGTTTTGAACAGTGGGAAGTTTGGTAAAACCTTTCCTTTAAAAAAAAAACAAACCAAACCAAAACAAAACAAAAAAAGAACAAAACCAGAGCAATCTTGTAGATCAACAAGAAGCAAATATAACTCCCAGACTTTCCAAATTTCCCAGTTTGGAAAAAGAGTTCTGAAGTTATTGAAGATATTTTTTAATAGGTTGGGTTTTTTAAAAAAAACTTATCTTAAATTGTTTGTTGAATTCTCTTTTCTTGTTGATATGTTCCAAATTTTTATAAAAATGTATGGAAAAAATAGGGAAAATGAAAAAACTATAGAAAAAACATAGAAAACTATGACAGAACAGAAAGAAAATACATCACGGTTCAATAGATAAAATGTTTATCATATATAGTAGTCTCATGAAATAATCCTCAGTAAAGTCTGTGTGATGAAGTTGCTCTTTATGTGTGAGCAGTTACTAAAATGATGGTTAAACCTCAATCTGTGGTTCATTAGCTGCAAGGAAGTCCTACAGTGTCAGCTATCATTATTTATATAGTATTGCCCTGAACATCTGAAGTGAGATAATAAGTGTCTTGGCTAGCCACTGAGGACTTCTGCAGTGAGTTTCACAATATTCAGCAGTATTAAAAAGCAAAATGTCTTGACATACTATGAAATTATTTGCTTTTATATATACATGTATAAACACACACACATACATATGTATATACAAACACATATACACAAACATTTGGTTTCTTTAACTTGTGGTTTGCTGTATCAAGAAACTTCAGAAATCTTAAAACAGGATTTAACTAGTGGCATAAACATCTGGTCTCTTGACTTAAACAATGTAGAGGTTGGGGTCAATAGCAGATTTTGGCCTAGGCTTTTCCTGAAGATACAGATGCCAAAAAATTTGAAAGTCAGATTTTTGTCACTTGTAGGTGTGAAATGTTTAATGCATGTAGCTATAGTGATTGAATAAATAACAGAAAAAATATGGGAAAAGTGTAGTACTGGGAGTTGAGACTGGCAGCCTGCCAAAAGACTTCACCTTGTTTAGGCAGAGCATTTTTATTATTGACCAAAATTATAACGCAAAGTCCCTCTCGTAGATCTATGAACATAAGTAATTCTTATAGAAAAAACAACAAGAGCCAACACAAATACACTTTAAGAGATAAGTCTGCAGACTTCCTTCATGATTTTACATACATAATGGGTTTACGAAAGAAGACAAGTAAGATCAGCCTTTCCTTTGAAATGTCACTCTTCCACGTTCTTCAAAATATGCCTTTTAGGGCTAATGAGTTCAGCAGACATTTTGATCTCCTCACATATACCTTGAGACACTTTTAAAAAGGAAGGGGTAGCATTTCAAAGTCATGCCAAATAGTCAAATAGTCAATATTTCTTTTTGTCCTGAGCTAGGCTGCCATCACCATGCAATAATTAAAATGGCACAGCTCTCCTTTGTCAGGGTAAGAGTTGCCAATTTGGTTATGATGCAAGCTGTATGTTTTCAGTCCCAGAGAAAAGCAGTTGCCTGAGCTATTTGATTGCTTCAGATTTTGAGAGTAGGCAATCTCACTGATAACTCATGATGGAGTCCTAAAATCTGGACAATGAAAAGTTCATTACAGATGGAAATTTCTTCACATAAATTATGTTATTTTACACTGGGATAAATTAAGATGATATAGATTGGGAACATATTGGGGTAGAATTTGAGTTTCCCCCTCTTTTTCTCCTTTTCTTTAAAAGATACAGATATAAATATTTCTTCAATGATTATTATGATTTTGAAATGATGCATCCAAATAAGTTCACCCCAGCAGAAGCCCTACAAATTTAAGAAGTTCTCAGGATTGTACTGTGACTGGTGCTGATTAAAGGCACAACAAAGGGTAGATGATAAAGGCAATACCCTTTTTTCAGGTCAATTTTTGAATATGAGTATCATAATAATATTAGCATGCATACAGATACCTAAACTGTGATGTTAACACTTGGTAGTCCTTTCTTCACTAAAAAAGTGACCTATTACTGACAAGTTGCCAGAAACATATTATGCATGAAACTAAACAGAATTTAACTGCTATTTCAGGTGCTATTACAGAAAGTTTTCTTAGATGTGGGTGACTGTTACCTATCATAATGCTGCACATGGTTTTCTGAATCCAGCTTATTTTCAAAAATTTTCTGGTGTTGATTCAGAGAAATGTTCTGAGCTATTTGGAGAATGATTTCTACTAACAGCTGTCAGAAACAGATGCGCTCATTCAGGTGAATCACACTTCTACCTATAGTTGACAAAGCCGTATCACATTAGTATAAGGAACTGCATTCAGGAATTTTTTTTTTAACTCATTGTACCAAACAAAAGTTTTTATTTGAACCTTTCTGGAATTAAAACTTTTTTTTTCCTGATTTTTAAAAAAATCTTTTTTTATTTTGCATTATATTTCACTATAATTGCAAATCAAAAGGTTGAAACTGAAGCAAAGCATTTTGATTGCCCTGTAATATATATTTGTAAATTGCTTCTACAATAAAATTATTTTGACTTGGGTTGTACTTAGGAGTTAATTTTTAGAAACTTGTTTTCATTCAGAATCATGCCTAAATTTATGAACTCTGAGAACCTTTCTAAAATGAAGCTTTTGTCCTAAAAGCAGCTTAGTGTTAGTATTTTTAACCATGCCATATCATGAATATTATGGTTTGTCAAAACAAAAATGTCATTTATTAGTAACACAATAAAAATCAGCTTACAAAAGGGAAGATAGAAAGATGCTAATAGATGGGAAGGAACCCAGTTTTTGTTGTATACATACTTATCTTTCTTTGGTATAGGTTGTTTTGCTTGCAGGCAGTTTCACAGCTTGGGGAATCTCTTTTTCTTTCAAACAGAACAAGCTAAGCCACCACCTCGTTATTATCTGTTGACAGCCAGAAAGACTGTAAATCATGTCTCCACACACACCACCGTGTTAACTGAAACAATGCTGGCTGTAATCATCTGGAGTCTTTCCAGCTATGTTTGAACTACACAATGGACAAAGGACTCATTTGAAATGCAGATGTAACATTTTTGTAACACTGTGTCTATAGACAAGGCTGGGCTGCCTGGCAATGCCTTTTTAATATTAGTGTTTAGTGTACCAGTGCTTGCTTATGTCAGTCACCTGCTATGTCAAGACCAAAAGGTCAGACCTTGAGGCTGACATGGCTGGCAGCCTAGAAACCACTTCATTCACATTGTGTTTTCTCAGGCAGACTTGCATTCAGTCGTGTGAAAAAAGGGAAAAACAAAGCAACTGGTGCCCTTTTTGTCCCAGGCTTCCCAAGGAGTTCTTCCAAGAGTCTTCAAAGTTTGCTTTCCACTGAGTCACTCTGCTAAATGACCTTTGGTTAATGTCTATACAAAATAACAAAATGAAATCTTTATGAGGTCTCATGCTGTGGGCAGGATGATATTGGCTGATTTACTAACACCTTGATGACCCCCTTCTTTCCACTGTGCTGCCTGATGATTCCATGTTGTGTTTTAGTGATCATACGGGAAAACTCAATTACCTTTCCTTCTTCCCTTTCTTTTTGCCTTCCTTCCTTTCTTCTTTCCATTTCTTTCTCTCCTTAAATGCAACAGTATAAAATCTTGTGTGCAAATTTAATTGCCAAGAATATACTGAGTTGCCTAAAAGTCTTCAACAAGAACTGATGCATTTTCCTTCCTTATTCCTTCAATTGCATGTTTTGAATCTAATTATGAAGCCTAAATGAGCATGCTGTTTTAATTTTTCTTACATATAATAGCATGGTCTTAAAAATTTTCACAGATTAAGGACTTTGTGACTTGACCTTAATTACCAGCCCAAATGAATATATTTATGATAGCTTCTGATTTCTCAGACATGTCCTTCTGCACAAGGGGGTGGGGAGGGTTTAGATCACCCAGGGGGCTAATTGTATACAAAACTGTTCTCGGATATGAAAACTGGCTCAGATTTCATAAAACAGTCACACCCTAACTTCTAGAGTACCCCTGCTTATGCCTTGTCTACCCTGTTTTACCACTGCTTTCCCAGTAATGCTGTTGAGGGAAATTGGAAAGATCAGTAGAATACACAGATATTTTTAGAAGGAACCTATGCTGTATATGTTACAGCCCTCTTATATCCGATGATGTCATAGTATAAAATCTAGTCAATGAAAACACAAGAATGTTTAAATTACCACATAGGAGGAGCCAAAGAACTAGGCCTCAAGAAATCCCACATAATTCCCCCATTCAGAAGGCAGGAGGTGGGAAGAGGATCTGGAGCAGAGGTGGGAAGAGTGTCAGGAACTTAGCAAGCACCATCATGGTTACAAAAGCAAAAGATCAATGTGGAAAGAATCAAAGTTAGTTAGTGGACAAAGCAGCTGCAGAACAGCTGGATATACAGTGCTGATGCATGCCATTTAACATGGAAATGGGAAGAAGCTGGGCAAATTCATCCCTCCCAAAGCTAGGAAGTCTTCTGTAGGCAAGAATTGTTTATTTAGCAATTACAATGAGAATATCTTTGTTGACCAATGTTAACATCAACTTTATATTCATATTTACTTTAACCAGTAAACTGAGAGAAGTATCTGTACACAATGTAAATTGACTTTAAGTCTTCATTTAAAGGAAATTACGTTAGTCTTTACTAACTGGAAACTATTAGAATAAATTTGTCAAACAACATAGTTTCTCTGTTTCTTGATGACAAAAAGAACAGATCATTGTTGATAAACCTGCAGTTATCATTCGAGAAGCCCAATTATCTTTGTGGTTTAATTGTCCAAAATGCACAAATAATTTAAATTTTATTTGTACACTTTGATTATCTGGCCTTGAGACTTTTGAATAAATTAAACCTTATGTGTATTGCTCTATTACTACTGTTATTTTATAATACACTTATGTGTATTGCTCTATTACTACTGTTAATTAATAATACATCTCTTTCAGTGATAATGTCAGTCATTATCTGCTAATAAAAAACCCAGAAAAAGTAGCAGCAGAAACAAAGTCTAATGCAACAGCAGGGAAAATGTGTGCAGGAGAAAGGAGAACAAGGCAGATATGAATACTGTAAAATGTGTACTAAACCAAAAGAGGGACTTCAAATACAATTTCAGAGATGTTATCTTCAAAATGAAACAAAAGAAACTAATCCACAATATGATTAAGTTTATATAGCAAAATATGGAGAAAATGAAACTTTATTCTTTTAAAGGATCTCAGTCCAAATCAGTGAAACTATGATGTGATTTCAGAAGTGTTTGTTGTTTCTTGAGAGTTTCAAGTGAAATTTGGAAATTTTTGTGAGTTTAAAAAGAAAAAATCAAGCTTATCCTCTAGCAGCAGTTCCTACACTGATTAATTTTTCTAAATTTAATTTAGAAGCAAGAGTAAAAGTAAAATATCTGATTAATTGACTGTGTAAACAATAATAGTCCTGTCCTGGTTTCGGCAGGGATAGAGTTAATTGCCTTCCTAGTAGCTGGTACAATGCTGTGTTTTGGATTTAGGACAAGAACAAAGTTGATAACACACCGATGTTTTAGTTATTGCTAGATAATGCTTACACTAGTCGAGGACTTTTCAGTTTCCCATGCTCTACCGACTGAGAAGGCTGGAGGTGCACAAGAAGCTGGGAGGGGGCACAGCCAAACTGGCCAAAGGGACATTCCATACCATGTGACGTCATG
>NW_008795679.1:659082-682131 GCF_000699145.1 Aptenodytes forsteri | reverse complement strand
ATTATTATTATTATTATCATTTTATTTCAATTATTAAACTTTTTTATCTCAACCCACAAGTTTTTCTCACTTTTACTCTTCCAATTCTCTCCCCCATCCCACCGGGGAGGTGGGGAGGGAGGAGTGAGCGAGCGGCTGTGTGGTACTCAGTTGCCAACTGAGGTTAAACCACAACAAGTCCTCAACAGGAAAAAAAAGAAACAAATGTGCATGGTAGGACACTTGCTGCCCTATTCTTCATCTCTAGCTAATTTGTGCGTAGGGATATGTGGAGTCAAGTGCATGGTTTCACCTTCCTCATATTTGGGCTTGCAGAAGATGGTTCAGATCTACAAAACACAGCAGCATTAAGGGACATACAATGTCTATCAAATGGGAAATATTGAAAAACACATGCTCATATCTTTCTCCATCCAGTCCATTAAAGCACTTAGAATAGTGACCTCTGACTTTAAACTAGTCACAGTTTCTAAATGATCACTTTTTTTTATACTACTTTTCAGTACCAGGCATGGTTTTCTTCCCATGGAAAGAAGGAAACTCTGGTCTATTGTTATATAATCTTGCATTCAAACAGCTTATTCTTGCTCTGTCTTCTTTACAGTTGAAGGCAGGTTCTGTAGTCTGTGTTTCAGCATTCATCTTCTCCTGTACAGTCTTGGAAGAACTACAGACCAACCAAACATATCAGTAAACACATAGCAGTAATCCGCAGAAAAGATGAAAGAAAATACCAGAAAGTTTCACAGGGAGAATATAGGTTGAAGAAGGTGCCGGTACTTTGACACAGAGCACATATCCCTGAAAAAGGGAAGGGATAGGCAATCAATGAGATGATTCCTTCAGCCTTGGTTCCAGGCTGCCCACCATGCTCTTTGTACCTACTGAAACCATACCTCCTGCCATTATATCAGCAAAACCTTATCTTAAAAGGTATCCTGAACACTGACTTCAGGGGTCAGCAAATTCAAGTATAAACATCAATCAGACTTCTATAATCTTATAATCACTCAGCAATAGGTATAATTCCTGTTCATCAATATCTAGTGATCTACTGACACATGAAATATGAATAACTGGTTGCCAGTAATGCATCTTGTCTTATATCAGCCTGTGGCAAAAGAAAGACTTTGACTTCCACATAATGAGAATAAAACCAGCAACTGGAGATTGGGAAAGCTACCAAATCTCTACCTCCCTGCTGCCAGGAATCAGCTGATGTTACTTTTTTAAGTTTCCAGGCCATCTGCTTGCTTGTTAATTCCCATTTTCTCCCAGGTGTCAGCATGCCAGCTTTTAGAGCAGCTCACAGTGATCATTTGTTTTTTTCAGAAACCCTTTGCCCCCCCCCCCCCCCCCAAAAAAAAAAAAAGTCTATATGATGAGTAAATGGAAAAAATGTTGAATCTTAGACCAAGGATGCTGAGGAGACAGAAGACCTATCATAGCCATTAAAAGGACAGGAATATAAGGATGCCTCTGAAAGAGGAGCTAAATGAGAAAGGATTTGAAAAATAGACACACATGAAAATTTAGTCTAAATTCTTTGTAAGTGTAGTTACCCTTTATTTTGAATATCCTCTGAAAGTTAGTATCAGTAAATTGGTTTATATGTCAAGTTCAGAAATTCTTAAATGCTTGTAATTCTAAAATATATACTTGAAGAAATTAATGTACTCTATCTTTTATATGAAAAATATAAATGTTGCCATTGCACAAGTATGCTATATAAAGGTCAAAACATTGTAGAGATCCAGTTAAACATTTGACTCATTTGACATTGAATTTATTATTGTAGGTGTAATACAGCAACCATAGTCTCTGAATCAGGCATTAATAAATTGGTGGGTGATGAGCTTGCAGTATTTTGCTTTAAAATATTCATGTCATAGGATTTTTCTATGCAAATATTCTGATGTCATTGTCACAATGTGATGTGCCATGCTCTGAAGTAGACTTTAAACATCATGTTATGACAAGGAAGCAGAACATCACTAACCTCCATAATGGTGTGGAAAAAGAAGAAATCTTTCCAATATCAACTTGCACTATGGCATCAAATGCTGAATATAATGTTTTGATTGTTCTTGAACACTCAAAAAAGAAATCTGATCTGGAGAAATGGAAAGAAAGCATACCCTAACAACATTTCTACAAACAAACAAAAAAACCCAAAACAGCAGAAAAACACTTGCTCAAAATATTTTATAACATACCAGTAATTTTTAGTCTTATCACTATACTATCTTCTTCATATTTTAGTATTATTGTTGAACAACTATGAAAGGTTGTTCAACACACAGCAATTCTACAAAATCTTATATCATTACATTTTACATTTGTGTCAGTCATTTTGAGGAACATTCCCTGTGGAACTATTAGTGCTAACATCTACTAAAATATTTTAATACAGATTAAAAAATGTCAGGTTTGGGTACATTTTGTATTAGATGGCATATGTATAAAAAAACATTAAACTTTTACTTTGGATGTATAAATTGCCACTTAACCTCCAGATTAGACTGAGATATCTAAGTATAGTAGTTCCTTTGTGTGGCAGTAATTTCATCTAACTTCAGATGGTAAAAGTTGGACAGTAGTGTAAGGTAGTTAAGTACGTTCTCCTTACGGACAATGAAGAGACCAATCTCAAATGCATGATTCAGCCCATGTAAACTGACTAGCTTAGACTTTCAGACGGCTAAGATCAGATGAGATGTACTTTTCTTACACTGACAGGTCTCACAACAGAAAGTTAAAAACTCTGGCCTGAAAGAGATATTATTTAAAATAAAATAAATATTTCCTGAAATAATGAGCTGATTGCTGTCAAATGGTAATATCCTTGAGTGTTAGAATGTGGTCATTTGGCTGAGAGTAAGGAAGAAGCCCTCGTTACCAGAAAATACATTTGCGTGAAACTAGAATACCCAGATTTCTTTTTTGAATCTCCAAACAATTACATATAATCACTTATGACTGTGCAAATATGAAGGCACTTTTTAATTGTGCTGGATTTATTGGCAGGGTCTGTGAAGAGTACAGAGCAGACTTAGATCAATAGTGGAAATATGGAACAATTGGGAAGAAGTGGACTCTACATCTGGGATTCCTGAAAGCCCTTAAGCCTTTATTAGCTTACTGCTTTAACTGAACTATGAGTTGTTAAAAAACAAAAAAAAAAAAAAAAAAAAAAAAACCCCCCCCCCCCCCCCCCAAAAAAAAATATCCCACACCCCAAAGTTTTGAAATCCTCACATTCTACCCGTATAAGAATTTGGGTGGAAAAAAGAACAGGGCATCCTGGATGAATAGCACTGTAGAAAATAAATGGAGTTCATGGCTGTCCAGATGTCTTGATATCCTTATTTTAGTTGGTAATTTCTTTCTGAGGAGTGAAATCATGGCTTCTTGACTTTCTTAGAATATGTAGTTCTATGAAGATATTAGAGAAATCCAGAGGTACATTCAGAGTCTTGGAGCAGTTACTTCAGAGACTTGTCTCTCAAACATAGTTCTAGGCTACACTAAAAATATTCCAAAATGTTCAGAACTTAAGCTACTGGACACTATCCAACATGGAAGAATATGAGAATCAAAGTTTGGGTCAGTAGACTAGCATGAGGAATATCCAACAATGGAAAGACACTGTATTGTAATGATATGCAAAATCACCTAAGTCTTGAAAGAGTTATGAACAGTAAGGATTTATCTAATGTAATGTTCCATAAATTTATACTTTAAATTTAAATTTTGTTAAATTTAAATTGCTAAATTTAGATTAATTTCGATAGTTAGATCAATAAATACTGTTCTGAAAATTTATCCTGTCTTATCCTATCCTATCCTATCCTATCCTATCCTATCCTATCCTATCTATATTTTATTTCTTTTTTTCCAAACATAGTTTGAGTCTACAGATAAACTTTATCTAATACTATTCTGAGATATAGCTTTGCTATTTTTAACAAACTATGTTTGCTTGTTTGTTTCTTTTTCTGCTAGCTCATTTCCCTCTGCCCTTTCAATAGTAATTTTCACACTAATTTCATGTGTGGAATTCAGTGACAGCCACTATCCATTTCTAAACAGGATGAATAGATGTTGCAAGAGAAGCAACTTAGAAGACTTAATAAAGACTTAGGAATAAGTTGTAAAGCCCTACCTGTCCATATTCTGACAATTGCACCACTGAAGTAGTTGAATAAAATGAGTGATGCTACCTATGTTTATATATATGTATATGGAGACCTATGTATAAGAAAAACATATCATTTCAATGCTCCTATTGTAGCTGTGGTAAAGAGACATTGAAAAGATTCACCATTTGACAAAGATTTAAGTTGCATTCCATTTCTGATATCTGTTTCTTATTACCACTCACATCTCTTGTCATCTTCCTATAGTTTTATCTCTGTATGTCTTTGTAGTATCAAGAACATCTGTTTTCTGTATTTAAAGTAACACCAAAAATTACTCTAAATTTTCTTTTATTGCAGATTCAGGTCAAGGCTATCATAATCAGTTTACTATTTTCTGACATATCAGTCTAATGCATTGCTATGTGGCTACCTATTCAAATCAATCATAATCACCTTTCATTTAAAAGGGCATTTCATCAGTGGGACTGTTAATCTAGGGTCAACAATAGATTCACCCAAAATTGGAGAAGCCAATAGGCTAGACAGACACTGGCTGATTGTCCTGTGTTCCCTGTAAACTGAAAATTCATTTATTCTTTTTCAGATTTAGAAACTACACGGGATTTTTTGATTTGTGGCATGGAAGATAAGGGTGTATGTGATGAAGACCAAAGGCATTGTAAATCATTAGCATAGCAGCACACATCTTCTCAATTTGACATTTTACTAATACGAATGAAGTTGAACTATCAAGTACCTTTTGGAGTGCATGACAGACAGAACTTCATTCATTATTTATTTTATGCTCTTTTTTCTCTTTCTTGATGTTATCAAAGGTTTTTGTCAAGCCTTTAGAATACTGAAGCTTTTGGAATCTGGAAACCTGGAAAATTACTTAAGGTTTCATATATATGGGAAAGTTATACTGACTTCAGTTATGTCAGTTAAATTATTCTGGTGAGATGTGAATTTAAACTATTATCACTCTTATGAACATTCTTATTCTGGGATAAAGATGCTGATGTCACTTATGTTTAAGCTCAGCCAAAAAGCTACATACCATTTAGTATAAATGTGTATCCACCCAGGAAGTCATACTAAGTCTGACTGGCATGAAAGGTGTTTTTCTAAACATGGACATGTTTTGGTCTCTTTCTGGAGGCTTTGACACTAATGGATTTGATCAAAACTGTGCTTGCTACTTTTCCTTTAATGCAGCCTTTCTGGTTTGGTAGCAAGATACACTCCGTAGAAGTCACTTGTTAATGCATATTTTAAAAAACAAAAAAAAATTCACCGTTGTCTGCTTAGCATTTCTTATAATATAACTGACAGGTGGGAAATTTATGCAGTGAAACATTTTGATGACCATTGACATGACTGTGTAGAAACACAGTCTATAATTAGTCAATCAGTAACAGTAAGGATGGCTTTCATAGCTACCAGATGGATAGTTTATGTATTTGTTTAGAAGTGTCCAGACTCTTTGGTAATAAAGAGAATTTTGAATTCATGTTTTCCTTTAATATCATCAAGCATTTTGTAAAATTACACTAAAATGTAAAGGTCAGTAATATTCCTTTGAGTTAAAATAAGAGTGATTAAAATGTAATTTACAATGTGTTTGAAACATGCATCTCAAGTTTTGGCAATGACATGGCATCTCTATTGAAAAAAAATAGAAATACCTCTCATGAAAAATACAATTCCAGTGCCTTTACCAAAGCAAAATTCATATTGATTGCAGTTCTGTATTAGTGTTGTATTTATGCATTCTCAGAATACCAACAGTTAATGTAACACAGCCAAGTTTGCTATACATTAAGCCTAAGAAATCATATTTCTTTCATGACAAATAATGCTGATTTTACATTTTACCTCACAAAGAAGGGAAGTTAATTTTACTTTTCTGTTTTTGCAGCATGTACAACTAGGAAATTAAAAGTTCCAGCCCCTGCTCCAGGACCATACTGAGGTTTAAACTTCCAAAATGTTCTTTAAACTCATCTAATTTTTCTTCATTTTAAACCATTCTGTCAGTGCTTCAGTTTGATGAGTATTACTTTGTGGAAAGTCTGCAAAACTAATCTCATAGGGAATTATCTTTCCAGTAGCTTATTAAGTTCCCAAGAAGAACAATTTTCTGATTTTCTGTATCCAACTGTTTGCTTTCAAAGCTGAGCATCATTAGCATGTAAAATTGAAATTGAATTACCTGAATTTTTTATACAGCTTCAAGTATATATATTTTTTTAAATGAGAGTGAAAATACCAGAAGTGGCACCCAAACTTGTTATTTGTAGCATAATTTATTAAAGTATTTGCTCCACAAGAATGCCTGCATTGGAATAAGATCCAACAAAGATGTATTGATAGCTGTTTATTGTAAACAGATGTGGAGAATCTGCCCCTGGTCCTCCTAGTGCCATTTCTACAATGGATGGTATAAATTAGGAGTCTACTCTCTGAATATCAAGTATCATAGTAATACATCCACTATTTTTAGAAAGGTATTGAATACTTTATAGACAGTCAAGCGACAGAGATTTTGTAATGGTAAAATTTGTTTTCCTTATATGATGTCCTGTCATTGGAACCAGTTTGCCTTAAGAAAAATAAATACAACAGGGAAGGTCAATGGTTTGGGTTTTGGGGTTGGTTTTTTTTTTTTTTAAATAAATCTCCATAAAGTTTACCCAGTTGATTGCTACAGTTGTTTGCTCAGTCCAGGAGCAGGGGCTATTTAGCTGTGCCCTTGCAATTTGTAATGCTTTGCTCCTTCATGTAATGCTGTGCTCAGTAATGAGTCTGGACTTTGAGCAGCAGACCTGAAGTTAAGGTAGAATTTTTAGAAACCACTCAGTGCTATTTCAGAGGAGTTTCTGACTTTTTTTGTATGTCCGGTTCTTTAGTGAATCATAAGTTGTCTGAGATGTCCATTTTACTTTTCTTTCATTTTTTTACAGGTGTGTTTTTTCTGTGGTTAGTAATAATCATATTATTATTATTATTATTATTATCATTTTATTTCAATTATTAAACTGTTTTTATCTCAACCCACAAGTTTTTCTCACTTGTGCTCTTCCAATTCTCTCCCCCATCCCACCGGGTGGGCAGGAGTGAGCGAGCGGCTGCGTGGTGCTTAGTTGCCAACTGAGATTAAACCACGACACTCACTTAATACCACGTGCAGGCTAGAAAATCTTCCAGACTCAATTAATAACAAACATCATGTTTTTCCTATGCTTTACTAAGATGTAATCCCCTTAAGTTGTAATATATTAAGAAAATGGTAATGATAAAAGGTGTCAAAATGACAAAATTCCTCATCTTAGCATGAAAGAAAGACAAGATACCTCCCAGTGAGGACAACAGATAATGTCCCTCTGAATATTAGCAAAATGTGAATGAAAGTAAAAACGACATAGTAGCAGGAGCACATGTCTCTGTGTGTGTATATCTATGTATATATTGGGTTAGATACATATACATTAATGTTTAATGTTTGTTTGCTTGTAGATTAATGATTGGCTGTTATATTAAAATATGCTGACCCTACACACTTCAGTAACTATTTTAGTTACAGGCAATATATGGGATCGATGATACTTGATTGATGGAACATTTGCAGCTCCAAGTATTTTTTTTTCTGTTTTTCTTTACTTTGAAAATAATTAAAAGAAAAAAGTAGGTGTTTTGTTAATCATTAATGTATTGCTATTCCAGTTATTCTGCATTTGTGCGAATACATATCATATCTAATAATGTATCTGACCTATAGATCTGATATCTGGTGATATCTGATAGTATATCAAATAGTCCTGTCTTGATTTTCTCAGGAATTTTTGATTCCTAATGCAAATGAACTGTTTTAGGCTGAGATTTTTCTTTGTTCCCTTAGTATTAGGTGCTTAATTTCTAGTACTTTACCACTATATTCTGTGTGTCTCACAGAACTCTTCAAACACCTGTGTGCACCAAATATATTCTTTTATCTGATGCTATGAACCCTGAGGACAAATTGATCAAGGAAGGAAAGGCTCACCTCCCCTAAATGCAGTCTGCCTGTAACATTGAACCAGCAAAACACTCAGTACATCCTTAAATCCTCTTGAAGCAAATGAGACTGATTAAAAGTTCCACATAAATCAGGGCCTCAGCCTCACAATTCTAAGAGCTTTTGGGTTCTTACTTTATGAGAAAGCGGTGCTGGTGGAAACATGCCACAGTAAGTAAGAGTGTTTGCTTTTTTATTTTCTCAGAACACTCTTGCCTACCCAACAGCAAGATAGCTGCATGGACATCAGTTCACCTACATGCTCTGGAATCAAATTAAATTAGCTAATTACCTTACATAGTTTGTGTTGTACAATAAAAACATTGTTCTTCAGTTTTTCAATGTTCTTAATTACTTTAAAAAACACAATATTGCTACAGAGCAGCATTAACACAGAGTTCTCCACATCTTATCTCAAACATTACTGCAGTGCTGAGCCTTTCCTTTAACTTTTTGAATTGTCCAGTAAAGAACAAATGAAATTTCTACGGAAGTTCTACATTTATACCGAAATGACTGACAAGTGAGAAAAGGTATAGTTAAAGGAATAGCTGTACTGTCCCATTGTCTGCTATCACTATATTAACAAGTATTAGAAGATGCCCCACAGGGACTATATTTTAATAAATTGGGAGAATAGCACGTTTTAAATTCATAGACTCTTTCTTTTTACTACATATTTTGAATGCTATCTGCCATCTAGTGGATGTAGTTTCAGCTTTAAGAAAACAATGACTTTAGTTGTAATCAGTCAAACACATTATAACACTTTGTGATGAAACTGATATTTCACTAAATGTTGAAGTAACTGTTGGCCTGAATTTGCACCTGATAAGAAGCAATCATCGGTACAATGGATGTCATCAAGACTTTTAAATGTTCTGCAGAAGCTTAACAGCTTATACATAATTTACCAAATGGGATTTAAAAAACTCAGAACAACCATTCTCCACAAAGGAAATCCATATATTCATGATAACAGAGTTAAAACATTGTTCATTTTGATAACTCTGTGGCTCATTCAGATTAAAAATCAGTTTATCTTTCCAGTCTCTACAGTGGGCAGACATACCAAGCATGTACAATCTTCCAGGTACGCTACAGAGGATTCAAACAATACAAAGTTTCCTGAATCATTTGCTTGAGTAGAAATAACAATGCAAGAACAAGGAAAGATTAATAGGTTTGCCACAAAATATATTGATTCAAAATACTTGTTGCCATTTGAACAAAAACCAGTCATCCTGTTTGATATTACGATCCCCATGAGTGTTACTCTGTGCAGATCCCAACAAATAATTATTATTTCTTTTGGTTTTTTCTTCTTGTCTTCCCCCCCCCCCTTTTTTTTTTTTCTTTTCTTCTTAACTAACACTCTGTCCATGAATATCTGTGCAACACTGTCTCATCTTGGAATTTGTAGCTGGTTCTCATTGACTGGGGATTCCTTTCCTGGAAGACATTCTTCAGTCTGATACCTTTGTTGCTGATGTTGATGTTGAGGAGCAGGTAGATACCCCAGGTAGCCACTTAATGAAGACAGTGAGGACCAACAAATTCAAGTGCTTCTGCCTTAAACTTGAGGATCCCTTTTGGAAAAACAAAAACAAAAACAAAACCAAAACCCAAACAAAACAACATTGTCTTACCCTAGCCATCTCTCTGCCCCAACCTTAATCCCAGCCGTTGCCCTCCATCCAGAAAGACACCCATAGATGGCCAAAGAATCACAAAGAAACAGGAAGTGAATTGATACCCCTTTTCTCTCTTTTGCCTGCAGGCCCTTCTTTCTCACCACATCCTTTTTCCCAAAGTTTTTGCTCAGGGACTTCCTGTGGATGGATTCTGTGGGTCACCTCCTCCCTCTGCTGAATATATTGGCAGGCACCCCATCCAGCCATGACATAAAAAGCAAGTTGGAAACTGAAAACCAAGATGAGTCTTGGTCTTTTATTTAGTGGTCCTGCAAAAGGAAGTTCCCTTATTGTTTGAGATGATATAGAGAGAGTCCAGACAACAAGGATGAGAAAGGCCTCTCCAAGCACCTCTTGTTCTTTTATGGGGTAGATCCTTCTCCCTTGATGTTATCTATGCTTAAGGTTAAGATTAGAGTCAGGGCTAGAGATAACATTATAGTCAGAGATAAGCCTGGGCCTTAAATTTTTACTGTTCTTTAACAAAGGCCTGTGTATACCATTCAATCACGGTGCTGAATAACATGAACCTCCGCCGGTCTCAACATTCAAATACTTTAAGAATTACAGAGTGAAAGTATGTACCAGTTTAACCTGAGAGTCTTGTTTGAGAAATATTATTTCCTTGCCCACCAACAGGATGAACCATGACCTTAACCTCTTCTCACATTTGGTGTAGAAGTACTTTTTCATCACTAATCCTCACACTCTCCTAACAAGTAAATCTTGTACACTGTTTCTAATACATTATAAACATACAGTATTTTATCCCTAAGATGTGATATACTTTGATATTTCATTTCAATGCTGTCTGATGAAAAAAGATTAGGGAAAATAGGGTGAATGTAGTTAAAAGGCAGAGAAATGCTGTTCAAAGGCATCTTTAAAAAAATGTTCTATTCCTTTAACAAAGTGAATTATCATCTTAGATATTACAAACTATCAAATGTTTAAGAAGTGGAAGATGGGTGAAAAAATCATTAAACTTGGTCTCACATTTAGAATATCATTTATGTTTTACAACATGGTTAATTTTGTCCCTATGATATTTCTCCCTCCCTTTCTTACTCCTACCATTGTCTAATAAAAGGTTGTATTTCAAATGTAAATCAGAATGTAGTAGACCTTGTAATATGTAAGCATTCTGAGACCATATCAGCATTAATAGCAGAGAAAGTTCATATATTTGCATATTATTGTTGCAAAGAATGTATTCTTTAGATTTACCTGTGCATATTTTCACCATCAATGACAATAACACAAGCATGTAACTTAAAGAACAAGAGTAAGAACAAACCAGAAGTAGCTTAAAGTTGCATGTATTAAACATAGAAATTCTTTTGACAGTAACAATTTTAGGAAAAGCAGAACACAGTAGCAGGCAAGTATTCATGACCAGATTTATCTGGAATAATGTATTCTTCAATAGATTCTTCTTCTCTCTCCTTTAATAACATTAGTTCAACCAAATATGAAATCAGAATCTAAGTGCATGCAGGTGAATCTAGGTTGGTTAGCAGTATCGTTTTTAAGCAGCTACCTTTATATTAACTTAATAATAAATACAAAACATATAAACCCTTGAAAAGCAATTGTTTTCAAAAAAACTTAATTACAAGATGCATACTTTCTTTTTATATAAAGAAAAATTATTTTTCTTACAGATTTTAAAGACAGATAAAATGTTGACATAGGTAGGTCAGATTTCAGTACGAGTTATATGTTACCATGTAATTGATTAATATATTCTTAGATTAGGAGGTCTTCTCCTGCAAAACATTAGACCAGGGAACCAAAAATAATCAATAAATCATTGACATATATGACATCTAGAAGTGAGTTGCCACAATACTTCGTTTAAAGGTGCCTAAGTAGGACCCTTAGGCTTCAAAATGCTCTGGGGTGGAATCAGCAAAAGTAAGCACGCTCAGCAGTGCACTGCACAGAATGAGTCTGCTCAGAAAGTAACAGTGGGCTCAGGCACGGGCCGTGAATATGGACCCACCTGAAATCATTTATGCTGCAGGAAGGAACATTTGTCTCTTAGCATCTCTAACCTCAAATCTTCTTCTGAAGGCAGACACTTTCATTCTTTTAAAGGAACAGGTGAAACAGAAGGAAGTCTCTCCTTCCAAGATTTTGTTTTCTTTCCTCTGTAAAAACAACAGACTGAATTACCCCAGCTTTGGGGAAAAAAATTAGCAGCTTTTCTGAGATTTTTTATTTCTTTTTCCCTCATAAGAATAAATGTAATCCGCTAAAGCTGGGGTAATTCTCTGTAGGTCTCATGGGTTAAACCTGAGGGAACAGGTACAATTTACTGGGCTGTAATTATAAAAATTACTCAGGTGTGCAGCTAGGGAAATCTGTACTAGAAACAGTAAAATTTTAGATATTTGGTTAGGAAAAAAAAATCATTAGAGGGCCTTAGTCTTTTTTCCTTTAAATTAAAAAAAAAAAAAAAGGAAACTCCTCTGCTGAAAAGGAATTTGTCTGGAAACCTTGTTTTAAAGGTCAAAACAGAGAGAGAACTGCTTATAGTTCGAGTAGAAAAGTTCTGCAGAAAATGATACCCTAGCTGTTAAACTCTTTGGAAGCTATCTCAACATATTGCCATTTTCAGGAAAATTATAAAGACATTTTTGTTTGTTTGGATTTCTTCTTTCTTCAGAATGCATAGTAGACCTTCCAAGTTTATATACTCACTAAGCCTGTTCGTGGTTTAGGACATACTTTGGTTTCTCTGGAGATTGCATTCACCAGAAACACTGCTGTCTGTGGCCCAGGGGCTTCATAGTTGTGATAAAGCCTAACCAAAATCCTGTTTGCCCCGCACACAGCATGTTTCAGAATAAATTAAAAAAAATCCTTGAGAATATCCATATGATCATTATGAAGAAGGATAATAAGTGCTTTTAAAAGAGAGGTTTTTTCTCTTTGTGAAAGGCCTAGGACAATTTTCCATTTAAAAAGAAATACAATTTTAAATTAAATCATCATTTGTGGTGAGCAATAATGCTCTGTAGAATTTTCTTTAGTGTTATGTCTGTTCCCAAAGTATAGCTAAGAGAAAACATTAACAGCTCATGCTCTGTCACGCTATTTCTTAATTAACTCTGCAAACAACTTTGAAATATGAGATAAAGTTTTAAAAGCAAAGAAAATACTGTGACATTTAATAGACTAAATTAATTAATTTTATTTAAATATTTTTTAAAATATTCCACTCATAAATCTCATTTTTGTTTGAATTTTGCTTCTATTTTCTCACTTGAAGCCTTGAAATAATTTCTTATTTAATTTCATGTTGATAGAAATTTGGCATAATAGAATGCAGATTTATCACATTCTTTAAAGTATATCAAATGGTATCTTTCACTTGCAAGTGCATCTTTTCCTTTTGCCCTTACTTAATGATATTTATTAAAATAATTTCATAAATAACACAATCACAACATTAAATCTGATGAGAGTCACCCCAATAATGGAAGCATCTGTTTCAGTTACATTATCCAAATTATATAAACTAAGAGTATTTTAAAATAAAAATAAAAAGTCTAAACAGTACAACGTTGATGCAAAAGAATCATTCTCTAACATTTCTGTTAACTTATTCAAAAATATGATTCACCAAGAAATGAAAGAAACTCGTGAGTCCAGAATCTCAGAATGAATTTCACAAGTTCCCCCATAAACTGGTCCCAATATATCTAGAATTTAAGAGAAGACAAACTTTTGTGTATTGCCACCCAGGTCAGTTGTAACAGATAATTCTGTAGCAATCCCCTACCCTCATCAAGCTTTTTTATTTTTCTTAGTTGTATATCAACTGATGCTTGAGATTAGTTGGTGAATCAATCTGAATTATCTTGATACATGCTGGTACATGTTTCGGGATCATTCCTTGTTCCCAAAGAAGCATTTGAAATACTTATGTAAGAATTGTTTATGTAGATTGGTATGTCATTCACAAATGCTCTTTTTTCTTAATTTAGTGTCATAAGATATATTTGCAAATTTGTATTAATAATTTAGTTACATATTTCTAGAACATCTATCAGTATCAAAATACAAATCCATTGAAAGGAATATTTCTTTGGCTTCCGAATTATAAAAGGAGTTACATGCAACTAGATTCAAGGTATCATTTAGTATGAAACATCTTTTGATTTCCTTCTGACAGCTTACAAGTGGCTGGAGTTCCTCATTGATCATGGCTGTGTCACTCTTCCTTTCTGTTTATACCACAATAAGAATCAAAGCAGCTGATAAAGACAGGTTTTACTCTAATTAATTATTAAAGTATGGATGATTGAAATCCAAGAGAACCTTGAAAGAATCAATGGCAATTTCATAGGCTCTGTGATTTAGCAAATAGGATAAGTGTTTTCTGTTAGTGTTTATGATCTGTTTTCTTACAAGTGTCTCTGTTTGTCCCTAATAATTATGATACTCCTATTTTCAAGTGCTTATGTAAGAATTTGTCCATATAACATTTAAGAGGATGTGCCAATTCACAATAAAAGAGAAATGGAAATTTTTTACAATAAGAAATAGATGACAAGAGACAAAATAAAATAAAAAAATAATTTAAATAGTATAGAAGACTAAATTATTCACTTTTGGGTTAATGAGATCAACTTCTGCTACATCCTACAAGAAAATAAACACAGCAGAAAATGTTAGGCTGTGTACTCAGTGCCTGAAGCTGCTGGTTCATGGTGCTCATAAAGATGTCCTCTATAAATTCAAAGAGGCCACAGAGCTATTTACCATAGCTATTTTGGGTAGCTATTTTGGGCATAAGAACCACATTTACACAAGAATACTTGTTGACACAGGATTTAAACAGGTGATGAATAAACTAACACAGCAGAAAATGTTAGGCTGTGTACTCAGTGCCTGAAGCTGCTGGTTCATGGTGCTCATAAAGATGTCCTCTATAAATTCAAAGAGGCCACAGAGCTATTTACCATAGCTATTTTGGGTAGCTATTTTGGGCATAAGAACCACATTTACACAAGAATACTTGTTGACACAGGATTTAAACAGGTGATGAATAAACTTACTTTACACACTAGAGCTTTTAACTACTAAGATAGGTGAGATTCTAAAACTACCGAGAGGTGAGAGAGAGGTGAGATACAAACCCAGCCTCTCAGCAAACGGAAAAGAGTCCATAAAAGTTTTAAAGTTTTAATATGGTGTTTGATGAGTTTATGAAGGTCTCGTGTACCAGAGCTGATTGTGCTAGCAGGAGTTGGAACGGGTAAGGCAGGAGTGTCCCTTCCTGTCCTATGATCACCTAAACAGTACTTGCCTTTTACACAAGTAGAGTTGTGAATATTTGTGTCTCATAAAATAGTCCAAATAAATGTATTTGAAAAACTGTTCTTGTGAACTGGATATATTTAGAGTCTCTGTAACTTGTATTCATTTGAGGATCTCTTTTCTCTATAGGCTGCTAACTCAGAGAATGAATGAATCTGTATACCATCTACTAGACTTAGTAACATATGAAGTGCAATTATGTGCATCTTGTTCTTTCTGTAGCTCCTACTAGTTAGAAAATTCTGCAAAAAAGGTTCAAAACCTGCTTGATGTTCAGTAGCTTTTTACTGAGCAGCCCACATCCTTTTTTGAGATGGCTGAGCCACCTGTAACCACCATGTGCCTGAGGAATTCATCAGAGTACTAACACTAAGGAAAGTTTCTCCACTGTACTTCATGATAACATCCCAAATCTGAATAAAATTAATCCTTCCAGAAATGAATCTAGGTTTCTCCATTTTAGGAGACTCTAATGTTTTGAAAGCATTAAAATCTGGACTGAAGGGAGAGAGGGCCCTCCATGTAACAGTGACTAAAATTTAGTCTCATGAGGTGAAGATGCAACAGCACTGCAATTGTTTCCAGGAATGTAGTAAAAATAAGTAATACAGAAACACACATTTAAACCACACTATTGATATACTTGGCTTCCTGAGGAGGTGCACTATAGTGAGCACAGACGTGTCAATATGCATATAATCAGAGTTGTAGGATAAAGTATATTTGATCATACAGCTTCTGGGAGGTTTCATGAATAATTTAAAAAGACAAACAAAAGCTACCGTGTGTGGTCTGATGAATAAGCAGCAAGTCCTGCTGTACATTCATACTATAGAAGAAATTATTTTCCAGTACATAGGTAGGTATGTAACTAGGTCTTTCGATTAAAAGATCTGCAGGTTGGTGGCAAATATTTGGCAAGAATCAAGTCACAGATCTCTTTAGCTTCTGGGATATGGCATTTTGTCTTCAAAACAAGGAAAATTTTCATAATTTTATAAATTTAACAATTAAAATTTATTTTTATATAAAACATATATTTGCCGTGAATACTTGCATAAGGTGATGCTCTATGATGCTGCAAGAAAGAGGAAAAGATCCTTCAAGCCTCTTTCAACATGGGGTAAACACACTGGTTAAATAAATCTACCTTAACTCCTTGCCCCATCAGGTGATGGCCAGTCTTGTAACATCCTGTAAATGCAGCTCCTGTTGCTAAGGGTAGGATGGGGCAGATTCAGAAATATCCAAACTGTGCACAGGGAAAACACAAAGGTCTGGAAAACTCTCCTCTTAATTGTCTTGCAGACAATTTCTGCAAGAGGGAGAAATATTCTTGAGTCCCTCAGACTGTACTTTTTCTGCAGGGGGGATCCTGACTTTCCAGGTACTGCTGCTCTGATCCAAGTTTTCAAGCAATGAGGTGGGAAGCTGCACTCCCTCCCTTAGGGTCAGCCACATGGAGCTTTAGGATGTAAGCCACTGGCCCTGGTTCTTCTCTTGCAACGCTCAGATTTGCTTTGTGAAGAAAGATCTGCATCTTGCTACAAACAGTGCTGGAAGAGTTGCAAACTCTGTACATTATATCATCATGTTAATGAGCTAGTGCTAACATTATCATGATGTATAATAACAGAACTTTTTTGAGTTTGCCAAAACTACCTCTGAAATAATGATTATGCGTACAGCTGTGCTTACCTACTTTTTAGTGAGGGAATGACCATGGTGGAAAGGTAATGAAGGAGCCTGACAGAGATCATAATCTTTATTTTTAGTAGGATGATTTAGCAATCATTAATGACATGAAGTTTAACAAGTCCAAATGCCAGATTCTGGACCTAGGACGGAGTAATGCTGGGGACAAGTATAAATTGGGAGAGGAGTGGCTGGAGAGCAGCCCTGCAGAAAGGGATCTGGGGGTGCTGGTTGACAGCAGGCTCGATATGAGTCAGCAGCGTGCCCTGGCAGCCAAGAGGGCAAACCACATCCTGGGGTGCATTGAACACAATATAACCAGCCAGTCAAAAGAGGTGATTATCCCACTCTATTCAGCACTGGTGCAGCCTCACCTTGAGTACTGTGTGCAGTTCTGGGCCCCACAGTTTAAGAAGGATATGAAGGTCCTTGAACATATCCAGAGGAGGGCAACACGGCTGGTGAAAGAGCTGGAAGGAATGTCCTATGAGGAGCGGCTAAGGGCTTTGGGTTTGTCTAGTTTAGAGAAAAGGAGGCTGAGGGGTGACCTCGTTGCTCTCTACAGCTTCCTGAGGAGTGGAAGTAGAAAGGGATGTGCTGATCTCTTGTCCCTCATATCCAGTGATAGGACGCATGGGAATGGTTCAAAGCTGTGTCAGGGGAGGTTTAGGCTGGACATTAGGAAGCATTTCTTTACCGAGAGGGTGGTCAAACACTGGAACAGGCTTGCTAGAGAGGTGGTTGATGCCCCAAGCCTGTCAGTGTTTAAGAGGCATTTGGACAATGTCCTTAATAACATGCTTTAACTTTTGGTCAGTCCTGAATTGGTCAGCCAGCTGGACTAGGTGATTGTTGTAGGTCCCTTCCAACTGCAAATATTCAATTCTATTCCATTCTATTTGATTTTATTCCATTTGATTCAATTCTACTCTGGATTAGTTATCCAGTTAGTAATGTAGCCAAGGTAAGAATCAGGTCCCATTTCCTCTTGACTAGGGTTTATTCCGTGAATGTTTTTAGCTTGGAGGAAAAGAAAAAAAGAGATGAAATATTGGAAGACCGTTATGTAGGGAAATCTAGGTGTAACCAAAGTTTATGAAGAAATTTTTTCTTCAGAGGAGCCATTGACTATAACAGGAAATTGAGGACAGTGTCTATGCAGGTCATAATCATATGAATAATAGAAGGCTACAGAAAATGGAATGGGAAAAGTAAATAATTTAGAATATTGCAATGGAAAAAAGACACATAATGGCTTTTAAAGGATTTCTAAACAGCTTTTATAAAAGGCAGCAAAACAAGAAATAACTGCTCTTATATTCCAAGGAAGATTTTTGACTTTTAAATGAAGCATTACAACATTTCAGAATCTGAAAATCTATTGACACATATATGTGGATTTCAAAAGAAAAAGAATATTGTCATTATAAGCCTTCATACAAGGCGTTTCAGGATTAATTCAAGAGAAAGAAAAAAGAAGAAAGTCAAAAGCAAAATGTAAAGCCAAGGATATGACATGTAATTAATTTGGTAAATAAAGTAGAAGGCTATCCGGTAAACCATTAACATTATAAAACAATGTTTGGTTAGAAGAATGTTTTTATTCTAGATTAATATACTATCAGGGCTTCCACTGTTGTAATCTGCCTGGATGGTATACATATTTTCATGATGGACATGCCAGGGATGAGTGAATAAGGAAGTTTTTTGTAATGGTTTTCATTAGTGAGAAAAGAACAAATCACTATCCTTGAGATTAAGAACATGTTTTAAATTGGTTCTTTTTTGCTTCTACATTTTTATCAATATGTTATTAAAAGGGAACTAAAAAGTGTGGTATAATGTGTTATTTTCATTTGCTGATTATCAACAATGGCTTCTAATGAAGAGGTGATAATCCCTTTTTACTGCACAATTGACAGTATACATACATATTTGCTTGTGTTGTGTCTTTGTTTTTATTGATTCATGCATTTTTCTTGAAGCATCATAAACTGGCTACACCTGAAGCTGGGACACTGATAAAGACTTGTGTTTTGGGGTTATAAGGAGAACTCTGAATGAACTGTTTTATTCATGTGCTTGGTATCAAACTAGATTAAGGGTAAAGAATTTACTTCCAGATGAGACAGGTGAAATCTCAGAACATTTTTACCATCCTCTACACTGTGTAATATGTACTGGCAGTAGGATCACCTAGGGATGTAACTTGTTAATTTTCCAGCGAAGGGTCTCCATCTACCGTGCTTTGCCACACAAGAGCGTAACTACCAAGGGAACAAAATGCCTTATTTGATTCACTTGATTCAGCCTGGATCACTGGTGAAATGTAATATGGTTCTAGACATGTAGAAGATGATAGGTGATAATGTAGATGTTTCTTCATGGCCTGAAGCTGTGGTTGAAATTTTCAGTTTTCATAAGGAAGATGAAATTGCAGACACTTTAGCAGTTCAAATAGAAAGCTCTGAGTGTTTCATGTCATAAAACCACAGAATCACAGAATTATGTGAATTGGAAGGGACTTCAGGAGGTCACCTAGTCCAACCTCCTGTTTGAAGCAGGTCCAATTATACCAGGTTATTCAAGGCCTTGGTCAGCTGAGTTTATGTCTCCAAGGAGAGAGACTCCACAGCCTCTCTGGGTAACCTGTTCCAATGCCTGATGACTCTCATTGTAAAGGTTTTTTTTCCTCTTATCCAGTTAGAATTAGGCGTCTCCTGAGCCCTCCCTTCTTCAGTCTGAACAAATACAGCTCTCAGCCTCTCATGGTATGCTGTGTGCTTGAGCCCCCTCATCATGCTGCTCCTCTGCTGGACTCGTTCCAGGAGGCCAATGTCTTTTCTCTACTTGGAAACTCAAAACAATATGGGCAGATATGGTCTCATAAGTGTTGAAGAGATGAAGGATCATGTCGTTCAACCTGCTGGCTGTATTCCTGCCCATTGGCCCTTTTTGCCACAAGAGCACACTGCTGACTCATATTCTACTTGTTTTCTACCTGGACTCACAGGTCTTTTTCTGCAAAGCTGCTTTCTGGATAGGTGGCCCCAAAGCTTCACTCTTGCACAGGATTACTCACTCCCAGGTTCAGGACTTTACACCTGTCCTTATTGAATTTCATGAGGTTCCCACAGGACCATACCTCCAGCTTGTCAAGATCCATCTGCTTGCAAAGAGAAAACAAATTTGTCATGGGCATCTGAAACAACTAACTGGTGAGAGGCAGTTGGATCTGATGGAAGAATGGAGAGCAGAAAATCTGAAACACAAAAAAAAACGTTTTCCCCTTCCTCTAGCAAGACTGCTTCCTCTTCAATAGTCCTCCAAAAAGGCTTTTATAATATAATCATTGACAACAGACAGAACATGAAACTCATAAAAGCCTCCCATGTAAGCAACTAGTAAACTGGAAAAACATGGTTTGATAGTAGATTTTTTTTTTTCCTGAAAACAATTTCATGTGAAAAAGAAAATGTAACTTTCTGGGATTTTGGTTTTATTGTTTTCTTATTTTAGTTGTACTGTTTGTTCTCTTTCAGGACAAAAAAAACCCAAAAAGCCTCCAAAAACCTCAAAACCAGTAGCTCCCATATCCTAACCATTTTCTCTTCTGAGAAAAGACTAGTATTTTTGATGCAGTTCTGTTTGTTAAAATTAACAGTAGTTACATAAGTGTACGAGAGAAAAGATGGTGCTGACTGATATTTAAAACCAAAACCAGATGCTTACAACTAAAAGGTTTCCCACTGCTGCAACAACTTTACAATCATAGTCTTCCTGCATCAGACTAGACCCTTTATCTTAATCTTAAAGAAAAAGTGTTCTCCACAGCTGTTGTTTTTTAGCTTTTTGTTCGAAAGAAGTGTTAACTTACAGTATATCTTAGTGCATCTAAGAATGCAATCACCAATGTACCTGAAAGTCACAAGTATTAGGAATTCATTACCGTATAGGCCTAGCACAGTATCCAGTGTTCACTGGGACCAATATCAAGTTAATTTAAATTGAAAAATCCCTGTGAACAGTTCTGGATTACCCCAAAGTGAATCTGTCTTTCCCTCTTCTATTGAAGAGGCTCAGAATTCATTTTAAAACCTGAAATTCTTATTAAAGTATTTTTATTTTTAAAGCATTTGTTATAGTATCTCTGTATAGCAATATTTTTATAAATGTCCCCTGAAAAGATTATTGAAATTCTTTTTTGCAAATTCTGAATATATGGTCTTGAGCTATAGTGTCTATACCATTCCTCATTTCGATACCTTTATAATATAAAAATTGTAAAATTTTTATCTTTGTTCACTGCAGCAGATGATCTCCACTGTTCCTCAGATAAAGTTTCCACATTCACTTGTCCATCAAGGAATTGTCTGACATGTTGGAAAAGGTTTCTCTGAGCTACAAATGTTCTTGAGGTAGGTCAAGTAAGTGCTCTGGAATCTTCTCAGTTTTAATTTGGTGTGTCTTTGCTAAGTGTATCAAAAAAACCCAATGCTAATAAAGATTAGCATACAAATCTTTTAGTAACCCTCTCTGTGAGAGAGTATGTGTGTGTGTGTGCGCGCCCGTGAAATTTCAGGCAACTGTTGGTTGTGTTAAATGGTGCTGAACGGCAGTTAATAATATAACTCATAAATCTGAGCCAGATTAACTTGCCATTCACATTTATATAAACCTAAATATTTGTTACATCATTTGCAATGAAAGATTACTTCCTGAAAGACAGTTTCCTGCAGAGTCTGAACATCCTCTGAGTGAGTCTTTTGCACTCAGACAGCTTCTCATTAACTTTTGGAACTGAAGTTACGGATTTGTAAATTTTTGGTTTATAAAATCTGAAAATTATCAAGAAGCTGTATACTTAGAGGATAAACTCATTAAAGAAACAAAATGGCAACAGTGTCAGGAATTACATTTTTAAGCTTTGATAGTTTTTGCTTATTTATTTCTAGTAAGGTGTGATGGAGTTTTACACAAGGTCCTGTCTAATATTTCTTAGGCATATGTAAAATAATGCTTTTACTAAGATGATGGAAATGCAATGTATTTCCAGAAGAAATTTCTAATGGTACTTTAATAAGCAGGTCCTTATTTCTAAATTAACCCACACTGACAGAGACAGATGGTGAGAGAATTGGTCACATATGATAAGAAGCAGTTTTATAGCTCATTATTGAGATTTTTTATTCTGTATTACACTGTGTGTTTCTCTTGAGTTATTCTGTTCTCTGTGTGATTTAAACAATAACATAGCGAGAAGAGTCAGACAATGTGGGTAATGCATTTAGCATGGATGGGCATTATGATCTGGATAAAATGAGGATTCAGTCCTAATTCTGTTTATCCAAAACATATAATCTGTTTCAGAACTTTTTGATCTATAGAAACAGAGCTTTTTGATCTATGGAAACAGAAGAAGAAGTGCAGTTGGTGAGACCAAAGGTCATTATTATTTAGTACCCTGCCTCCATGAGTGATTAGTAACACAAGTTCACAGAAGTTGTTGAGCATGGGGTGTTCAAAGGATCATCCTTCCCTTCATGTTTCTCAGCTACTAAGAATAAGTGGTTCAGGGATATCTTCATCTAGAGATTGTGCATAGACCATTAATTTTAATAACCTCCATTAATTTATCTAAGCACTTTTAAATCCATTATTCTTCTGCCTTCCCCTGTATCCTATGGCAATGAATTAAATAGTTAGTTATATAATTCATAAAAAAGTACTCAGTTTTAGTTTCTTGGGTTTTGTAGGTGTTGTGGCAGCGTGACTTCGTTCAGGCCGCGATAGTCTACTGTTAGTCTCCACTCTCCATTAGACTTCCGCACTGGCCATATGGGACTGTTAGAGGGTAAGCGAGTCTTGCTGATCAGTCCTTGGCTCTCCAGTAGACGAATCACCTTATGGATGGGAATCAGGGAGTCTTGGTTGGTGCGATATTGCCGCCAGTGCACCATTGCGGTAGCGATTGGCACCTGTTGGTCTTCGACCCTCAGCAACCCCACAATAGAAGGGTTCTTCGAGAGACCAGGCAAGGTGAACAGCTATTTAATTTCTTCTGTCTCTGAGGCAGCTATACCAAAAGCCCACCGGTACCCTTTTGGGTCCTTGAAATGCCATCTCCTGA
>NW_008795679.1:657054-657536 GCF_000699145.1 Aptenodytes forsteri | reverse complement strand
AGGAGAAAAGGTAAAAGGTGTAATTATTAATAGTTTCCGAAAGGTGGCTCCCAAGGTACGGAGATGACGGCAATGCCAAGTACAAGTACAGAGGTAAAAATGCAAAAATTAGTCTCACGACCAAAAATTTTATCACATCATAAACCAGTAGTGTTACACAGTGCAGCAAAATTATATACTTGATCCAGTTCCCAGAGGTGATAAACAGCACAACAGGGAACATATACAGCAAGTAAGGTGTTAACACAACTTTGAGAGCAAGTGTGACAACTTTAAGAGTAAATTAATCAACATTGTCACCAGCGACTGTTAAACCAATATGATGAATGCTTATAACAAATTTACCTTAACACACTCTGGTCAGATCTATTGTTATCTCAACCCTTTGTGCCCCACGTTGGGCGCCCAAAGGACTGTTGTGTTTTAACTCGGCAGGCAGCTAAACACCACACAGCCGTTTGCTCACTGTCCCCCCCAGGGGG
>NW_008795679.1:628906-656987 GCF_000699145.1 Aptenodytes forsteri | reverse complement strand
CCCAGCCAGTCCCTGAGCAGCGATTGCTGGCCCCCAGCCAGCTCCCCCCAGTTTATATACTGAGCATGACGTCATATGGTATGGAAAATCCCTTTGGCCAGTTTGGGTCAGCTGTCCTGGCTGTGCCCCCTCCCAGCTTCTCACTGGCAGGGCATGGGGAGCTGAAAAGTCCTTGACTAGTGTAAGAACTACTTAGCAACAACTAAAACATCAGTCTGTTATCAACATTATTCTCATCCTAAATTCAAAACACAGCACTGTACCAGCTACTAGGAAGAAAATTAACTCTATCCCAGCTGAAACCAGGACAGTAGGTTTTGTGGGATTTTGCTGTCTGTTAAAATTATATTGGAGACAGTTCACATGAGAAATTGTGATTACAATTTTTTTAACCATACTGTATTTGCCATTCATAATGTCTTGCATAGACTTCTCAGTGTTTTCCAAGGCTTTTGAAGAATCTTAGCTTATTCAGTTTCTCTTCATATCAGAACCATTTCGTGTTTTGAATCATCTGTGTTATCCTATATATTTTCAGTTCCCTCTGCAATATCCATTTTGAAAAGATAATCCCAGTGAATTGTTCACTGTGGCATGGAACTGAGTTTTCATATATATCATTTGCTCAACTGAATGTCACTGACATACATAGAGTTGACTTTTCTCTGCAGTATCTCCATCTGCAGATATACAAAAGAAAAACTAGACCAGAAATAATATTTTGAAGTACAGATTGTTAAAAAATAAAGGTAACAATCATTCCAAATATTCTAACATGGGTAACTTTTCTATGCAAAGCATTTAACAAAAATATTTAATAATACAACAGAAGCCAATGTACTGGACATTGACGTCATGCTTATATTGATCAGAGAAATTCATTTCCAAAAGGAAGAAATATAGATGGTATAAATTCCTGAAATGTTACATACATTGTTGTGATTTAATAAAATGACTTATCAGAGGTGTGGCTGTGACATGTCAGTCAGGCTTAATTTATGAGATTGCTCAGGAATGGTAAATGTAAAACTAGCCCAAGACAATTCCATAGTGGGTATTTCTTGTTCCATTCACAAACTTGCTTGCCAAAAGACAGTAAGAAATGATCAAACCGTTGGTGAATATTTGTCATAATATGCAGTTTCCTTATACATTGCTCAAATACCAGATCTCCTCTTGGCTCCTTATTGAGGTGTGAATATTTCAGTTCTGATGAACAGTCACTTTCATATGATCTTTTTGGTTGCTTCATGCTGAAGTGAGATGCCTGACTGAACATGTGCAAGTGTTGGCATCAAGAATATGAAAGTCTCCCTGTGCAGTAGACTAAGATACATGAAACATGACATCATTCTTGACCTGCCATCCAGTTTCCAGATAAATCTTGTGGAACATATCCAGGAAGTGAGTGCCTATGATCAGCTAAATATTCTTGCTTGCCAGTGTTTGCTTTCTGACTATAAAACTGGTAGAGAATCAGGAAGTCTTAATGTGGTTTTCAGGTCAGGTGAATAGGAACAAATAGACTGTTCTGATTGTCTGAGTCAAAGGGCATTATAATGGTATTTAAGCAGACTATCTGAACTTTACCATTTTGCTCCAACTAGTGAAATGTTGTCTTCCATCTTGAAAAGCCACAGAATATCTTTTAGGGCACTAGAGGCACTGATATACATATACAACCCATTTGAGGAGCCTAACCTCTGCAGAACACAACCACAGGTTTCAGAGAGTCACCTTCACCAGTAAATTAAAGTCATTAGGACCAGTCAACCTCCTCTGTGAAGATCAGTTATAGCCAACTTATAGAGCTTTTGCAGGAAAAGAACTGTGTTAGTCTTACATGAAGAATGAAAGGAGTAAAATTAGGATGGTGTTTTACGCTGATGCAAAACTTGACTGCTGATAACAGTTGCAGTTCCACTCTTCTTCCCTTATTTACACCCTTCCCTCAGTGTAGCATGATCCCAGGGAGAGGTGGTACAGTTCCCTAATCCCACTGAATTCTTCTCAGGTGTTAGAAAGAAAAAAAAAAAAACAAACAAACCCTCAATCACATCAGAAAGATGATCTATCTTACTCTGTGGCTCCAAGATTGCCAGAACTGAAGCACAGACAACTGAGAATAGATAGATGGGGACAAAAGAGAGAATGGGATAACATCTTCCAGCTGCAGCATGATCTTAAGTCAAAACCAGAGGGCCCTGTTTTAGTTCATACTTCCCATGAAAAACTGTACAATGAATCTACTCTGTCACTCTTCTCTTGTACTTTTCTTATGTAACATAACTTTCTAACATAACTTTTGAAAACTGTGGTTGCTCCTGGTAGTATTTCAGTTGTCAGTTTCAGGGGACAATTATATTTAGTCCTGAAGTTTAGAAATACAACATCCAAAGGACTGAAAGGCAAAAGAAAAGGTGCAATGTAATGAGTAATTCATCTTTTGTGTTCAGTATAACCATTTCATTTACAGCTCAAAGCGTTTTCTTTTTTCACAGTTCACAGTAGCCAGCTGTAGAAACAAATAAACCAACATTATTTTGCCAATTATTCTGCAGCAGTTAAATTTTGTCTATGAAATATCCGGTGTGCCCTTCCATTTAAAATGAGCCACGTGTTCACATAAAATTATCTCTCATCCAATTTTTTACCAACACTTAATGGGTGCCATTCAATGCAATAAAGAATGGTAAAGGATTTTCTTTCCTCTTCCTTCTTGAACTTCTTTTCATATTCTGTTTTATTACCCTTACTGTTCTCAGGACATCGTCAATTCATATGATAGGAAAGAACATTAAACTATCATCTAGTTTAAGTGGGCTGAGTTTAGCTTAAGTATCCTCAGTATGGTATCTGAATATTAAGCAAGTATTCAGATGTTCCCTAATATATGTTTATCTCACCATTTATTTAAAATAACTTTCAATAAAAGAAGTCTCATAAAGTTAAACCTGGTCCCTGCATCTCACAAAAACACTTTTTCCCAAAACCATGTGAGAGTCATTTAAGAGAGAGATGTCTTCTCTGTATTTTCTTCTCTGAACTAAAACATATGCCTTTATTCCAACATTTTTTACTGAGTCATGCTGTTTAAACTTTTTTGCTCTTCTCTTGATTGTTTCCCATTTTTTAAAATATCTTTGAAAGTGTAACAGTCAAAACTAGACACTGTATTCCAGCTAAAGCTGGTCTGGATGACCATGACTGAAAGTTGCAGACTTCTGTCTGTACATACGTGTTCTCCAGGTGCATTATGGATCTGATCTCTTGTATTGCACTGCTGTGTTTTTTTGTTTTATTGATACTTAGGTAGATATTTCCACGTCTTTACATTAGTTGATTCAAGTTCATCTTCCTAAATATAGCTCTTTGAAGTCTCCTTTATGTTGTATATTGTTTTTCAATTTGAAGTCTGAATTTGAAGAGATCGTATTATGATATTGTCCTCCAAATAGCTTGCAATCCTTCTGAAACCAGCCTGGTTTAATGTACAAAGGTGTAATTTTCCTGTCTACTCCATCATCTAGGTCATTTGCAAAAATACTGACCTGAGCACAACCTATAATACCTCTGCATCTTGCAATGTCCTTCTACTGTGCTTGTGAACCACAGACTTAACTCTCCTCTGAGAATCAGTTTTCTTGTATTTGTCTGCTTGCTAATGATTGCTACACCCAGGTGATACTTCTTTACTGTGTTTATGACAAAGTTAACAACAAAACTTTACGATATTTCAGACTTATTACAAATCTTGACTTTTCACCTTTTCACCAGGTCAGCGGTGCAGTTGAAGTAGGAAGCTAAATTAGTTTGACATTGAACACCCTTGAAAAGTCTGTATTGGCTGAGTTCTACTGTTTCTACTTCATTATGGTTTTGTTTATTGCCAATTGTTTAATAATTTATTCCAGAAACATTGTAGGAGACAAAGTTATGCCAAATGGTCTGTTACTTCCAGTGTTCTTCTTTGTTCCTTTCCTTGTCACTTTCTTTTTCCTTTGAAGGTTGAAGCATGAAGGTTTTGAATATTTCAAATATTTTGCATCATTTGTTGTTATTTAACATTCACAATAATTAATGAACTTTCATATCCCTTTTTTTTTATCTTCCTTTTAATATATAAGTAGAATCTTTTCCTGGTGCTTTTTATATTTTCTACTAATTGAAGCTTACATTGCACTTCAGGGTTTCTGGTTTTGTCTCTGTGCACTTGTTCTATTCCCTGGTCAATTTGCTTAATTTCCACTTTTGTATGATACGTTTTTGGTTTTTCAGGTCATTTAACAGCTCCTGATGTGACCATAATTTATTAAAATCTCTTGCCTTTTCAAGCTTCTAGGACACATCCTCCTTTTAAAGAACAATTTTAAGAATAAGCTGCCATAGATTCAAGTAGTTCTGCACTGGATTTGTTACTTCAATTTATTAAATAACACCAGTCTGTTCTGAAGAACACGTTAATTTAATGTCTGTGTACTGTCTTGGACAGACTGCAGTGAATTTCACAGTCTGCTTGCTAAATTATATTAGCTTAAGAAATGTCGGATTGCAGAGGAGAAGCACCTATCACTTTCAAGTATTTTGATAAAGTTTCCATAGCTTTTCTCCTGTGGAGGTTTATAGTGCATTCCAAAACTCAAAAATGAAGAGCTGATTGTAGAAACTTGCACTGACGTGAGATCTGAAAAAGATGGGTTTGGCTTGTTTTTTCTGGCACATTTCTTTAAAATAAAGAAGAAAAAAAACCTTTGATTGTTGGAAAGGGGTCTGATGAGAACATTAGGTTAAAAATACTGGTATCCATCATATAATATATCTAGTCAGAATTAGCTGTAGAGATTTCCTAATGTATTTAAAGCAATTGCTATGAAATGCCAGGTTGGAGAAAGCAGTAATTTTTCCAGACTTCTAACTTTGTATTCTTCTGTGTATTCTGTGCCGGCAAACTTCAGCTCAGACAATAATTTTTTATGCTGTCAGATGAAGCAGCTGGAAAGTAAGCCTTACTTTCTAGTTTCCTTCCTTTTGACACTATGTGTCAAAAACGTAATGTGGGTTAGAGTAAATTTAATGATATTAAATTTATGATTGTGACAACAGATAATGGTACTAAATTAAAGTCTTTGGTCTTTCCATTTGCAGGAGCTGGTAAAGGATGAAATGCAACTTCACAGTCTAGGAATACATATTTGTAACTTATAGTCCACTGTCTGTTTCTCCATTAAGGTGGCATGCAGAAAAAAAAATGTTGCTGCCTTAGAGCAGCAAGACCGCATTCTTACAAGTTAAATGTACTTTAAATTTTTAAAATAAGATCTGGTAGTTCATCATTAAGGACTCTCTGTTTTGATTTTTATTAAGTGCAACTTCACAGTCTAGGAATACATATTTGTAACTTATAGTCCACTGTCTGTTTCTCCATTAAGGTGGCATGCAGAAAAAAAAATGTTGCTGCCTTAGAGCAGCAAGACCGCATTCTTACAAGTTAAATGTACTTTAAATTTTTAAAATAAGATCTGGTAGTTCATCATTAAGGACTCTCTGTTTTGATTTTTATTAAGTAAAGATAGAATGTTATTTATAAAGGTTTTAAGTTGCCAAGGTCTAAATATAGGGCTGTGTACTTTTCCCTTGATAGTTAAGATCACAACACTAACATCTACACCAGTTTAGGTAGCTTCACCATCTTCACTGCCAGAGTGATATTAATGATATCAACAAGCACTGTAAAAGAAATGTGGGACTTTTTTCATTTTAACAGAGGTGGAAGTGAATTTCTGTTCTTTGTTTGAGAAGGTATTAATTTGAAATTATATAGGGCAGAGACTGGAAAGGATGATAGCTTTTTAATATAGATTATCTTTCTTTTCAGTATTATCAGCATGCTCTCGCCAAATTACTCAGACACTGAAACCAATAAAAGCTCTTGCAAATCCTCCAGGAGTCACCAGTGGGCTTCATTGACTTCAAATCATATATCCCTCTTAACTGCCAAGACGTCACTGTCAAATTTTGTGAAGAAAACAGTAATCATTAATTTAATTGTGTTTGTTTGTTTTATTATTCCCCAGAATAAATTTAAAGAATCTTCTCACAACAAAAGAAGGGAAATAAAACAGAAGCTGAACTGAGAAGGAGGTGTGCTCTCTAACTTTGAAGGCAATGAAATTAGCATTTAGGAACGACAAGAAATATGGCAATATGCAGGAAATTAGTTAAATTTAGATCTCCAGAAAACACTGATCCAGGAATCCTGCACATGGTTAACAAAGCATTAAAAAATAATTTTGCCCCTCAGCATTGATTTAGCCATCTTATTAAACTGACAGAATTTACCAAAATTTGGAGGCCATTTTCTCCCCTTTCCTCATTAGATTTACAGAACTGCTAGAGAAGGAGCATCCTTCTTTTACACAATAGCTTAGTGGTTTCGGCATTCAGCAGAACGCTACTGACACATATTCCATTTCTTCATTTAAACCTCAGTCTCCTACTTCCAAAAAGACCACTCCAGTTGGGTCAGGGTGTACTCCAGAGTCCACGTCTTTCACCCTCTGATCTTAATACTGCTTTTATCCACATGAATAAATATCAGTTAATAGAAACATAGATTAAAAGCAGATGATTCAGTTCTTTGATGAGTATCCTAACTACCAGGCTAGAGTCTTTCTCACATATTTGTTTTTTGACACAATGAACATTGAAGTAATTATATTAAATGGGTGGAGTTATGCTAACATTAGAATTTGAATATTCAGTGTGTCAGCATTTGGACCCACATATGGTCTGATCATTCTGACATATCAGCAGGTTAAGGCAACTATAAACTACCTTCTGTTTCATGAAACTAGTGTTTCACTGTTTTATTTGTGTAGTGTGAAACAGAAGGTGTGAACACAGTGCTTAAGGCTACTTAACTCAGTCAATTCTGTCCAGAGAGAACTGCAGGTCACAGCACTTCAGGTAGAAGCTGAAATCTAGATCTCATACATGCCCAGTGGCCTTAGCCACCAACTTAACTGTGTGAGAGGACTTCAAGAGTCAAACCTAATAGAAACAAACTTCCCTTCTATTCTTCTTAAAGGAAGAGAACAGGAGGAAGAGAGAGGAGAGGAAAGATTGTCCCCTCCTTGCCCCTTCTGTCCTCTGCACTCCCTTCTCCTCCCCCAAGATTTCTCCTAAAAATCTACTGAAAGCATGCTTTGCACTTCCCCTTTATTTTGCTTGAGACTATACTATTATTATTCTGTGAAAACCCAAAGTTATTTACAAATACATGTCCTCTTTCAATGTCGAGATGTTTCACTCTTAAATTTAGGTCACATTCAGCTCAGTAAAGTTGTAAAAGTGAAACCAGAACAGCAGCATTGCTGACAAATTCAGTTTAAAACCATAGACAGAGCGTAACTCTGTCTGTCTGCTGAGGGATGGGGAATGCTATAGGACACCCCAGAATGTTGGTTCCTTTTTCAGATCGAATGGACAATGCTTAAAGGCATGCTTTGCATCTGGTGTATATATCGCTTTTGCTTCAGGGAAACTTCAGGCTGAGGAGGGCTTTGTCTCAAGATGGAATCATGATGTGGCCAAAATGCAGGCTCAAATGTGGAAATCTGAGTGTTTCTCTGGATCATGTAATGCAGACTAATCCACAGGCCTGCTTTTACGACCCATGCAATTCCACAGGGGAGAATATACGTGGTTTCCACACAGACTTAAGTTCAGGAACCGTGAGCTCATTTACAAAAAACAAACCAAAACAAAACAATCAGTACCTCATTACCAATGCCTAATTTAGTAGTAATATTATTATTTATTTTAAGGTGTAAAGATTGGAAAACAATGGAAATGTTAAGTAGTTCCCCAAAAATAGAAATGAGCATAAATAAAGTACAACTGAAATGCATGCTTCTATATGAAACCTATATCCTAAGTTATATTTTTGAGCAAAAGTTTGGCTTATCACCAAAAATCATATTGATTTCTTTTTTCATTATCCAAGTATCCCATAGGAAACCTTCTCTCATTCAAGTAGTTAAATTTGAGCAGTCTTTCAAAGGATCGGACCAGCTGGAATCTGACGGTATATGAAGACAAAGAGAAAGTAAATGTGGTTTTGGACACATTTTTTTTTTCTCCTTTTAGGAAAATACATTTTTTCCAAGATACTGGAACAATATTTTCAAAAGGCTTATCAAGTGACTTGTTTGTTACTTTAAGCTTAAAGTGGAAACATCTGAAAGACATTAGCAAAAAAGCCTTCTGCTCCATTGCCTCTTCCCTCCAGTCCCTTGTAGCTTTCCATAATGTCACAACAGTTCATACCTATATAAACAAATTAGAACACTCCAGCTATATTTTATAGTCTAACTAACTTGCAGGATCTTTGAACATGGAGGTACAGAACTAGACCTACTGAATCACAGATTCTGCTTACATGGAACTAAATCTATTTAAAAAATTGCTATTAAAGTAACAGAATTAAAGAAAACACAAAGTTAGGGAATTTTAATAATTTACTTTTATATTTTTAATTGCAATATATTAATGGATTTGAATTTAGATTTTACATCTGTTAAGGTTATTTTTAGATTGTACTGGCTTGTAAAACAGACAAAAGTTATATTTCAAGGTTTCTCATACACTGGTATGAGTAGCACTTTGGGTATTTAACCTTCTTCAAAATAATATATGTCCCATGACAGGTTCCCAGGTTAATGGACATGATGATAGCAGCATTTCCCTCCATGACCGCTACAGGTGGTGAGTCTCATTACTGCTGCTGAGGCTGCCAATATAAGTACCCAACCGAAAACCAGGTGGGTAAATAGTATATACATTACTGTTCCCGGACACTTCAGACTTGTGTAACGGAACATAAGTTGTAAGTGGGAGACTGTGTCTGCCAAAGATATTTTTCTTCCTCCCCCCCCCGGCTTTGAATAACATTTTTAAAATGTCACAATAGAAGATTACATACTTCCTATTACACTAGGCTTTTAACTCACCTCTTAGTTGCCTTATATACAGATTTGGAAAAGGACTACACAAGAATAATTCCATTACAGTGATGTAAATTAGGTGTAACTTTACTAAAGTAAATGGAACCATGGCAGGACAAAGCCAGCTTAACTACGGAAATCAGGCCTCAGCTAGTGCTTTTTTTACTACCGATTAAAGTATAGGAAAAAAGTGAATGAAAACTTACATAAAAAGAATATTTAACTTTCATTCATTCTGAAATTAGTCAAAATCTTCAGAAAAAATACTTTAGAAAAAGTTTAAAACTTTACTAAAGTAAATGGAACCATGGCAGGACAAAGCCAGCTTAACTACGGAAATCAGGCCTCAGCTAGTGCTTTTTTTACTACCGATTAAAGTATAGGAAAAAAGTGAATGAAAACTTACATAAAAAGAATATTTAACTTTCATTCATTCTGAAATTAGTCAAAATCTTCAGAAAAAATACTTTAGAAATAGTTTAAAATGTATGAATATGAACTAATGTACAAAATTCAACAATGCAATTTGAAAGACAATAGGTTTTGAATGAAACCCAACTTAAAGGACAATTTTTTTCTATCCTTTTTATTATCCACATGAAAATGTAGGATTTCTCTGAAAAAGTAGAGATAAAAAAATGGGGTTTAGGTGTTTGCATCTATAAGTTGGAGGAACTGATGGAAGAACACAGATAATTCTCCTTAAATGTCCTTATCTTATTGCTGAACTGGTACATCCATGAAAATCTGTGTTGGTAGACTTTTTGATTTCATAGAACTAAGGACTGATTTATTTTTGTATGAAAGAGGATTTTGATACATTGCCCACTTGCTTATTTTACATTTAGACAGTGAAACTTAGAACACTGGAAAGCTATGAGGGTCAGGAGACCCAGGTGGTTAGGAAATTGGAAAGATTTTCACTTTGACAAGGCAGCTAGTGTTGTCAATGGTGGCTGGCAAGAGGATGTAGCATTCGTTGGGAAAATTACACTGGAAAGAGCAGCTGGTTTTATAACGCAATTAAAGCAATTTCTAAGTGAGTGTCAGCTTCCTTATCACAGGAAAATAATTTTCTCACCTACATGCACTGTATTTTCTAGATCAGGTACAAACTTTAATGTTTTAAATTTGTTTTTTAATGGCATATTTTGAGTAAGTTGTAAACCAAATAAATTTAAAATAAAAACATGTGTCATATAAGTATGAAAATACAGATACTTTATGCAGAAAGTATTCAAAGAGGTACTAGTATTTCCAATGCAGGGTGAGTAAATACATTCTAGGACATATATTACTTACGGGCTTATTTGAAATTTGTATGAAAAATGCATGTCTACATTTCTATTGTATGAAAAAATATTTGCATATAACTGAAAATTTTTAGACATGGTAAATCCTTTTGAATGCTTGACTTGTGTGTATCAAAATCCATCTTCTAAAAACGAAGAAAAGAAAGTTATTAATCAAGTGTTGTCTGTAATGTGAAAAATACCAAAAGCCAGCCAGCTACTTTGGTGGTGATACAAAGATGTGATCTGATCTAAAGCAGTGATTTCCAACTACAAAGCATTTCTGATTTGTCAGGTTCCCTCAACATTGTTTGCTGTTGCCACTCCTCTTTGCACCTTGGATATTATACCTCTATGGGTAAATGAGCTAAACTGTTCTCAGAAAAGGCAAGATGTAGCATGAGAAAACAACAGTGAGGGAACGTGTGGGTTTTATGTTTAAATGCAGATGGAGTTGGAAGAGGAAAGACAAGATAACACTTTTGAAGCTGGAAAACTTCATAGAAAACTGGAAAACAATGCCCTGCACATATACAGTAAGTGAAGCTACTTTATCAATGGAATTGCTGAAGCAGGTACATTTCTGCTCAAATTTCAAATTCACGTAGTGCTGTTTCATTAAATGTGGTGAATCAATATAGAGTGTTCTCAGGTAACTAAAGTAGGCCTAACTGAGTGCAAATCTGAGTTTTAAGGTGAAGCTTATCCTACCTGCTAGTACTACTGCTGTAATTTATGCCTACTTTTTCTCTTTCAAAGCAACAAACCTTCCTGATAAAACTACTATTAACTTTTATTTTTGCCATTTTATATTTTTATCTTTTCAGATATTCAGACTCATTCATCTATGCATTATAATTTAAATTCCACTTGCAAAAGAGCCATACAGCATAAATATGTCAAGTGCTACCAGTAGAATATGTCTGTAATGTGTGAATGAGAATGTAAAAAGGCCTATAATTTGGGCAATATCGAGGTGGGGGTTAGTTTAGGAATTTTGCCTTCCAGTATCTTGGGCAGGTGCTATGCATTTTCATTCTCTTTCCAGTACTGTATTCCCTTAGCAGAGCTTCTTAATTGTACAGCATTTATACCAGTATAAGCATAATCACAGTATAAGTCCTCTAAAGTATAAGCAGAGTTCAGAAAATCATTTAATCTACATTATTAGGAATTAGAAAAACTATTACAATGTTAATGCTGTAGTCAGGAAAAGGCCAGCAGGATTCTATCTTGTTCCAACCAAAATGGAATTTGTCATCAGTGGAAAATGACTGTTTTCCTTCTTCTCTTTACATAAATTGCAATACTTGCATCGAATTCTGTGGTGTCAGTTCAGTCTTTTGGTCAGTACAGGGATAAGGCAGTTAAAATCTGTGTTGCCTTAATGCAAATAAAGACCTTTTCAGCATATAATTTTAATCAGTACTCTGAATTTGCAGAGTAAAATGAACCTGCTGGCTTAATTTTTATAGCTCTTTATGAAGTCAGGATGACCAAGTCCCACCAAAATAGGAGATTTTAAGAATCCAAATCCCTTAGACAGCTTTGGAAGAATCAGACATTGTGCTGAAAACAAAATAAAATAAATTAGAATATATGTTTAAAATGCGCTGATTTTTGTGTTTCCTGAATCTTGAACAATGGCTACATTTACAATAACCTTCAAAAATTCAAATTATATCAGGATCAGGTTAGCAAGGATTAGATATACATTGAAATGGAGTGTTCTGTGTATGTGTGTGTGTGTATACATATTATCGTGCATTACAGATGAGTTTGTAATCCCATTTCTTGTTTCCATCCAGGCATTCCCAGCCACTCAAAACTATAACACAAATACCCCAAATAATTGAAAGTTATCAAAAGTGTATTGGTTTATGCCACTGTTTTTCTAATGCATCATTTCCTTTGGTTTCTAACTGGAAGGTAACATAAAGAATTCAGTGTCATATACTCCCTGGGTACTAGTTGAAATACTGTGAAACATCAAACCTGCAGTTCTCTCATTTGCTCAACCTGAACTGAGTATGACCTACTCAGTATTTCTGGCTTCCCATTCAGAAGTAAGAAATACTGATGATTTACAGCATCAAGTCATTTATGGCCAAGGTAACACATCATAAATGATGTTACATATTGATAAAAGTCATAAAGTGCTGAAAAAATATTTTCTTCTTTTAACAGAAAAAAAATAGATTTGTTTTAGGAGGAACTGAGTCGATGTAGGGCTTATGTGAGCCACAAGATACTTATTCTGGCACCAAGCTTCAGAGACTACTGGAATACCTAACAAACCTGACTGGTTTGACATATTTTGCCAGGTTTGACGGGTCTCCAATCCAAAAGGAAGAATCTGATGAAAGAAACTCTTTTCTGTGTGCTGAAATACCCTGCATCAAAACCCGAGCCCACCCAATGCTTTTAAATGTTATCCTGACTGTGAGTCTCGTACATGCAATTAGGCTACAAAAAGACTTAAGCAATAGTATAGTAGTGCTTTACACCTCCGGGATTTCTAAAAAAAGATTAATAAAACAATTCTCTTAATACGCCAAACCAAGGCTAATTTTACAGGTGTAGGACAGAGAGGTTCAGTGACTAGTCTGGAGTCAGAGAAAAAAAATAATGTTCATAGCTGGAATGTCAGTACAGATGTTTAGAATTTACATAGAAGAAAGAGAAGGGGGGGTGTTAATGTAAAATACATGTAGAAAAAAACATTTAGAAATCTTATTGAGTTATTTTGGTAGTCTTGACCCTCCCAGAAAATTAGATGGGAGGCATTTGATATAGACTACAAGGGTCTATATCACATAGAAGGTGTGAACAAATCACAGTCATAGATGAGCCATAATTTTCAGGACATTTAATGACTTGAGTTTTCATTTTTAATTCTTGTTCATAATGAGATTTTCAGTGGCAGGTAATCTTGCATGGGTTTGTCTTTTCAATATTTTATTCTAGTCTTTTATTTTATTAAATATGCCTTTTGCAAAAAAAAAAAAAAAAAAAAGAAAAAAGAAACTAAAAAATGAGACCCTTCTGTCCCCATCTCTCCCCCATTTTTAAAGCCTAGTAAAACATGTGGGCTTGGTTTTTATAATCACGGTTTTTCAAACTTTTTTCCAGATTTTTGTCAGAAGACCTTTTTCATGTTAACAGGATATAAGGGTAAAAATATATTTAAAAAAGAAAGAGTGTTAAAACTGGTTTATAATAGCTCTATGCATTCATAGATGTCAGAGCAAAATTGACATAAGCAGAAGACAAAAAAGAAACTACAGAATTCTAGTGGATGTTTATGGCATCAAACAAGGGTGACTTGTCCCCTTAAATGTTATTCAACCCCTCAAAAAAGGACAAGGGACGTGGTTTTACGTTTTCTGTATGCTTTTTAAGTTTGTTGTAATAGGAAATGATAAATACAAAAAGTCAATCATTTTTTTTCCTCATGGAATTTTATTTTCTTTCCTTCATTTTCATCACAAATTTAAACCCATAATCTCATTACACCTCCCTTAAAATGTCAGTACCTAGTAAATGTGCCTAATACCACTAATCAATTTAATCTGTGTATTGAAAAATACAATTTTTTGTATGCTAGAGCTTTGTGACTTTTTTAACTATACCTCTGCAAAATGCCTTCTGTCTCAGACAAAATCTTTCACATAAGAATTTTATGAGCCTTGCTGTACTAACAGTATTGTTTGTTAGTTAAAATAATTCTCATTTCAATGTTCTTCAGCTGTAATAATTAGGAGAATATGTTACAAGGATTCCTGTACCTTGAATAGTGCAAATATTTAGATATAATTTGCTATTAGAAATATTCTAACTTTGCATTAGGGATAGGAAAAGACTTTCAATGGTGAGAGGTTACTGTATTGTTAATAATTTTATGAGGAAGATGTTCAAATTCTATCATTAAGAATCAAATTATAATGTACCTAAATTGTTAGATGAAAACTTTAGACATAGAAAGTGAATTCAACTAAATAACCTGTGATTGACTAAATGACACAAAACACTGAGAAGATAGTTTAAAAAAGTAATTTTCCATTAATTAGGAGGCATTGGGTAATATCATGTAAATGTAAATAACATTGATGCTTTTAAAAAGGTTAGATTAAAAAACCCCAACAAAACGGCAAGATCTAACTTGTTTTTTGATCTAACTTTTTCTTGTTGCTGGTTTACTATTTAAAATACACATAAAACATCAAACACAATAAAACATAGCTAATAAGATGTTGTCCAAATCCACAGATATCAAAGTTAGTGCCCATCACAGAAGCTAGATTTTTGCATTGCCTGTGTCTATGTAAAATGCACCTAACACTTTAAAACCACCTTTGTATTTAGCAAATTTTGTGGGGGAACAAAAAGTCTTGCTTTTTTAGCTTCCTGAGAAAAACTTGGAGTTCTTTTCTTAATATTTTTACATCATTACTACATGTTTTGATAGTAACATTTTTAAAATCTTTGTAGCTCAATGTTAAATATACTCTGTTCACAATCAGGCATCAGAGCAAATCTAGCCCAATCCTGTTTCCACTAAAGTCAGCAAGAACAGTAAAGGTACAAAGAGTTCAAAGCTGCACAGGTGTACATGGGATGAAAGAAAATGAATCAGCCCTCTCACATATTTTAAACACAGCTCAGTGTTTAAAACACATACTTCCACAAGTTAGAATTGAAAGAAATGTATGGATATATAAATTACTTGGAATTAGTGAATAAGTGAGAAGTTATTTTTTAAAATGTTTCTTGTAATTGTGTATGCATAGGGGAAATCCATAACATTAAATAAATCTCAAATTCACACTTCGACCTGTGTGTGGTGGCCTGATGTTAATACACCTGCAGGTAACATAAAATTAAATGATTCTGAGTGACTCTCACTGTTCTGTTAAACTAATACATTATTTTGCTTCCTTGTTAACAAAGAGAACTTTCAAAAATGACAAACTCCAACAGGCTTAATATCAGATAACTTATATGGTATATATCTTGTGGTATAGTCACAAGAAGAGCTACTGAACTATGATTATAATAGATTTAAAAAGTCCTCAGCCAAAGATTTATGCCAATTTTTTCCTGTATCACTTTTTTTTGTTGTTTTTAGGTCTTGCTGGTGTGGGAGATTGTTTTGCTGTAATTTCTTAGAATCATAGAATCACAGAATCATTAAGGTTGGAAAAGACCTTTAAGATCATCGAGTCCAACCGTCAACCCAATACCACCATGCCCACTAAACCATGTCCTTAAGTGCTGCATCTACACATCTTTTAAATACTTCCAGGGATGGTGACTCAACCACTTCCCTGAATTTATTAGAGTGTATTACTAATTAAGGTTTTATTTATTTATTTAAAGATCATAATAGGAGAAACAAGTTTAAATACTGGACGGAAATGAAAAAAAAATTGGCAATGGGTAAAACATTGTTGAAAATGAAGAATTTCAAGTCTTGTAGAGGAATAAGTAAGAGAGATGTGATTCAAGTATGATTATGAAAAATCATCTATTAATCTCAATAATGTAAGGAGTGAGAATCTAGTTATGTCTAGGAATGTATGTAGCATTACTTAGTATGGCTGTAACAATTATCTTTTCTGAGATAGAAGACTCAAGTTCTATAGTTTTACGAGTTTTATTATCCAAATGTTACATGAAATAAAAACTTTTGAAAAGAATTTTTAAAATATTCCTTCCTTGAGTGCAAAGACTTTGGTTATTGAGTCACTGTGTTAATACATCTGAATTTTCACCAAAAAATAGAAATAAGACCAATAGTTTTTCTTTGGATTTTGTGGTGTCTCACGATGAAAAACTATGGCATGTAACAGAGCAATAGGATATGAGTGTACCATATTTCTAGAGGAAAATATCACTTATTGGGTAGTAGAACTTGAAACTTAAGACCTTGCAAATTTTGTCAATGTTGTTTATTGAAATTTTATCTTCAGCTATGGATGGGTTGCTGTTTGACTTAAAAATTGTGTGGAAATGATTAACTGGATGTACAGGAGGGTAAAAAAAACACTTAATATTAGTGGTTTTGTCAGATACTTTTTTATTTCTTAATTTCCAAAACATTTCTTGTTCTTTTGCTTGATGTATTAAAAAAATCCTCCAAAACAGACAAAGATTGAGGTCTACTCCCATCTTCTGTCTACCAAAATAAATAAATAATTATTTCTTCATACCTCTTACTTCCATTTAGGCTGTGTAAACCCTTCCTAACTACTGAAAAATGGATGGTAAATACACATAAGCCTATATATGGTAAACATACATCATATATCACTGTGAAATTTAGAACTGGTCATGAGAGAAATATGTTGCAGAGAGTCTTAGTGAAAATTTCTCCCATCAGGAACTACTGTCAATTTAATCAGAGAGACTGATATCAAAACAATACCAGGGAAGGGGGGGAAGTATTTCTGGAACAAGCAAAATAAAGCCTCTTAGAGCTTAGTATACCAAAACCCCATAGTTGTGGCTTATACGGTGAAATGAACTGGTATGTTAGAGAATTAAGTGCTGTATTTACCTCCACTCTCCAAATAATCTTCGTGATGACTCAGCCAAAGAAGCACTAGGAGATTGCAAAGTCCTGCTTGTAAAGATGCTGCCAGATGTCACTCATTCATAAAATTATGCTATCGATAGAAAGATCTATGGGGGCCAGTTCCAAAATCTGAAGAAATCTGCTCAGAATAATTTGACTTATTTTTAATTTTACTTTAAAATAATTATCTTGCTGCAGTATTTGTGTAGAAAAATTGATACCCTGATCATTACAGTTTTGAGAGTCACAAGGAAGAAGACATATCTATGTGCTACCATAGATATTGCATATTGCAGTTATATTACATATATACATATATTGCAGTTATTTACTATATATTTTATTAAGAAGTTCCATTTCAAACTTTATCTGGTTCATAAAATTCACACACTTTTTAAGGGGACACTAGGGTTACTATCCAGATGTGATTAATTGTATATTTTAGAGGGAGTTCCAGAGAGACAGCATAAGGGTTACAAATGTTGAAAAAGATAATTCAGAATTGCACCTTTTTTCAGGGGAAAAATAAAATTACCAGAGAAATGCTGATTTTTTCCAAATCAGTGAAACAAAAGCACATCAGCAAGGAAATCAACAGCTTTTGTGTGTTTAATCAGTGGTGATAGAAAAGCAAAGCCAGCATCAATAAAAGATAGATAAACTAGTCTGGACGTAGTAAAATTCAAACAAAAAAGGTCAAAAGAGCCTTTGAACTAAACTTGAAATCTTCCTTTGTTGGTAAAAGTGTGCTTGAAGTTCTTGTTATTGCTCTGTTGTACACACACCTCCACAATCCCCTCTTTTTTTTTTCCCTAGAGGCCAAAATATTTAAATGCCACTAAAAATTCTTTTTTGCTTTTAGCTTAAAAGAGAGGCTGCTGAGAACTGTGCATGAAAGCATGATCTTCCAAACATGAATGGAGAATGGATATCTGCCTTATTTGATCATTAAATAGTTCTTCATAATTAAATCATAAAAAATTCTTTTTTGCTTTTAGCTTAAAAGAGAGGCTGCTGAGAACTGTGCATGAAAGCAGATCTTCCAAACCTTAATTTATCATTAAATAGTTCTTCATAATTAAATATAAAAGCATAAAAAATTATCTCATCCTGAGACTTAATACTGACAAAAGTTTCACTTTAAGAACAATATGGAGAAAGGGAGTGGTACTAAGAAACTGTATTGCACTTGATCACAACACCTTTTTTCAAAACCATAAATAGTTTTATTAGAGAAAAGTATATGCTTTTCTCTTTTCTCTGTCAAAATGTCACCTTGACAAGAACAAACTTTTTTGCATATTTCAATTCTCAGCTCCACTTTATGAGATCTCTTATCTAAACTATTATTTGAGCTATGATTGCTACATAGACATTGCTTATGTAGGAGAATTATTTCATCCAAAATCATCACAAGAACTGAGAAGAAAAAAATCACGGAAAAAGTTGTGATAATAGAGCCTTAAGTTTAAAGTCCTGCTTGTCTGTCATCTAGAATTCTCTTCAGTTGTAAGTTATCTATCCTACTTTATTTGCCAATTCGATTAGTGTATGATTTTCTCACCCTAATAGAGGCAATATTGAAGACTGATTAAGCTAATTAATTTCACAAGAGTTTGGAATTTATCTAGGATACTGCCCAAAAGGGATTGTAGGAATATCAAAGCAGCCATCTGGGGACAAAGCCTTCCTACTCCTTTTCTTGTTTAGCCTTTCCTTTTCTGCTTCTTTCCTGGTGGTCAGCTGCATGCTGTGCAGATGTCTTCCTTACACGTACATAGATGCTTTTCAAGTGGTTTTCACAGCACATGTTCTCAGTTGAGATCTCCAAGAAACTTTGCCTGAAAAATGAAACCAGCTCACTTGGGACTTCTGTCAGTTTCAGAAAAAAAACAAGAGAAAGAATTTTCATTAGGAGATCATGGGGTTTTGTGATTGCAAAAATTTTTCAAGGCTGATGTTTTGGTCTTGGAGTTTGCAATCCCAGTGGAAGGAACTATAAAGATCAAAACATAGAAGTGTATTGTCACAACAGATTTATGTTAGCTACATATTTTGTACAACACACAAAGTGAAACAAATGAGATTTTTTTACAAGTGTAGAAACAATATTAATGAAAGAACAATTAGAACGTGCATTGCAAATTGTTTGCTTTCACTCATATTTTCTGCCAATAAATTGACTAAATGGATCACTCTCAGAGAACTTTCTGAGTTCCATGATGATATTATTTCCAGTGAAGGAATCAATTTTAATGTCTTTGATCCAGAGTCCACAAAAGACAATAGAAGTCTCAGTGCAGCAACACTTTCCATAGAAGAAAAAGTGATATACTGCATATATGCTTTCTCAAATGGTAAAGTCTGTCTTTGATATTTTCCATAAGACAGTACAAGCAAGGATAAAAATATTTTCTTTGCAGTTATTTAATTGTGGTTTTGTAGAGCATTTTCTTTTGTACTGACAGAACTCTCTCTTTGTTGTTTGTTTAATACTTCTTCAAGATTTTCAGATAAATTAATTACAGAATAGATCGAGTAAATCAGTATGTTATTTTTCATGTCATGATATGATGTTAGTCATTTCCCCTAGACATATGATGATTCTAATTACTTTAGTCTCCTTTGAATTGTAGCTAACCAAATGGTAATCAATGCAGATTTTTAATAATGATGAAAATTAGTCTTCCGAGTGAACATTTTGTAAATGCTCCATTCAGAAAAAAGTTCTGACTTCTATTTTACCCTGTAGAAAATATTCTTACCAATTTAGTGAATATGCAGTATGTTTTATGTTGTTGTTAGAAGAACAATGTTCAGTTTATATAAACGTTGTTATGAATTGCACTAGATTTTCCCATCCATGAGCAGATATTCATGTTTTAGTGACATTAAGATGTGTTAGAAATAAGGACACCCATGTGGTAGTCATTGGGATACAGAATCTTGAAGCTGTGAACTGTCATTTCTGCCTATTATAAATTGTTTAATATCGTGTCTTTGTCTGGTATATGCACACAGGGAAATTATTACAAAATAAGGACAAATAACACTATGTAGCATCAAATAAATCTTAAAGAAAATTAAAAGTATATATCGCTTATATTTTTAGCTGTGCTAAGACTGCAGTAGCCTTGTAACAACCCCACCCTAGGTCACTGACTATCCAACTCTCTTGTCTGCATCTAGGGGAAAAAAAGAAAAGCCCAGGTTTTCAAATACATTTAGGCACTTAATATTCTTCTAAACAGTGGCTAGCTCTTGAATAATGTTGTGAATTAGGGTATATTCTCTTAACATTCTTCTTACACTGATGTTACCTCATCTAAGTTAACTGTATTTTCCATGCTCACTAGCCGTTGGTCTGCTACGTGTAGACATTGAGACAACTGCAAATATTCCTGGTGTCCTACCTTAAAGTTAAATGACTAGCTGGGGTCACAGTTGATCAATACCTCGTTCTTTGGATCCCCTCTTCAAAAAACCCAAAGGAGCTAATGACTGTTACATCTACTTCTTTGCAATCAAAAACACGTTGATTAAATGAGATACTTCTCATCTGTTTTCACATTGCCTTTGGAGCTTTATATTTCCTTTAAAACTTCCCTTTTATTCTGTTACACGTTTAATCAAATGCAGCTAAAACAACAAAACAGACCTGATTAATTTATCGTTGCCACACAAGAACTGGAAATAGCCTCTAGGCAATGCATTTTTGCTATCTCTTATGGGTAATAAAGCATTCATACAGTGATGTATTGATTTAACCTCACACATGTCATTGAGTAACCTTTCTTACAGTATGCAAAGCCTCTTTTCTAAGACACCATAAAGTACACTTTCAAGGTGCTACACAAGAGTTTGAGACACATGACTCCCATAAAGATCAGTCAGAGTTCTGTGAATATCCATGCAAACTTTTAAAATCATGCCTTTATTTGATCAGTTACTGCAAAAGCTTCATAGCTGAGATAGCATTTGCAAAGAAATAAGATTCTGACTTAGTTTGATTTAAACATTATGGTCTGATATATTGATTTATTGAAATTGATTTATTGGAAAGCTGATCTGGAAAAATACTATTACTCCAAAATAGTAAGTTGGAGTGTTGAATGATAAGTTCTAGTTTGCCTTTATTACTTCCTTCAACAAGCAACATTTTGGGTTGCAATATTTCTCATGATTGAATAACAGATTATAATGACATAATCAAAGCCTGTCCTCAGTTCTCCAGATGTCCGTTCCTTTTTGGTGATACCCTCAAGCAAGGAAGAGCCCAAGATACCATTCTGAGATGTTACAACTATTCATGTCTTAAAAAAGCAACCATTAGAATGAAGATTTTCTCAGATTGAAACCACAGTATTGCTTCCTGCCTATGTGGTTCCTTGTTTGATTCTTACTTAAATTTTTCAACAGTGAAAAGTAGCCATTTACTTTGAAACGAAGAAATAATTATCTGTACTGTATCTACTAGACAATTTTCCCATTCCCTCTAACTTTATGCTAATTTCATTCTTGTGAAATCTCATTTATTAAGATCTTTGACTATAGCCTAATGTTACCTAGACACTAAGACAAATGCTCCTATAGAATCACAGATAAGACTACCAAATTTATTAATATCAGTCATTTAGCTTTAGGTATTTCAGAATGGTACATCAGAACATCTCTTTTTCTCTATAATGCACTTAGAAACTTTGGCTTTTAATTATAGGTGCTCATTCTTATTTTCAATGTCTGAGTTTAGATTTTCTGTAATTTTACAGTTTACCACCAAAATCTCCAGGAATACAAACTGTCAGGAGATCCCTGAAGCCTAGACAGAGATCAGGGGGGAAAAAAAAGAAGAAGAAAAAAAGATTAATTTATTTTCTTTTTCCAAAAAAGAGAAATAATTCCCTCTGCCTGTAGAATCCAAAGTTAATTTGAAACGGTTGGGGGAAGGGTACCCTCTTTCTCAGATTTTCATTGGGAAAATGCAATCTGAAATGTCTGAGAGATAGCTAACATTCTAAAAAAACCAGAATTCTTCCAAAACAAGGGACATAGCACAAAAACACGCTTCATGGAACAAGAACTATTATTGTACCAATAAGCAAAAATGAATGTAGATTTTTACAAGATCTCTAGTCTCTCTCTTAGTAAATGAAAGACCTATTAACTTTGACACTGAAATCAGCATATCTTGCAAATGCTGGAATAGTGTTTGTAGCTTCAGTGTTAGACAGGATTACATCTACATCTATGCATGCTAACAAGGAGTGAAACGTGAGGCTGAAAGTAGATTTATTTTTTGTGAATGAGCGAGGAGGAAAAAGAAGTTATTTTAATCCCTTCTGCCAGCCATAACCATATGACAACTACATAACAACTACAGAAACAAATAGAACTGGCTGAGAGAAATGGAGAAGCTCAGGCTCTCTGAGCCAGGGTTCAGCACCTGAAGTCAGGGGAACTCTCCGCAGCAATGCAGAGGTCTGCCAACAAGCACTAAATTGCCTGTTGGAGACTAATGATAGCAATACTTATCTGAGCAACGTGTGTGGATCATTCAACACAACTATAAGGTATAAGTGCAATGCATTTTGCTTGTAATTGTTCCCAAAGAGATCATCAGGGAGGCAGAAATGAAGAAGTTGGGTGAAGAATGTATAGGAGGGGAATCATGACTTCTCTTATATCATGTTAGAATTTTTTTTTCTCCTCCTTTTTTATTTTATTTTTATTTTATCCTCAGATTACCAGCATGTAAACATGTTATACTTCTTGAAGTATATATAGACTATAATCTTGAAGGTGGGTGCAGATTCTTTCTGGTTGGGGTTTTGTTGTTTTTTTCCCACAGAATATCACAAAGTAAAAAACTCTATTTTTTAACTTTTACATAGCTACAGCACAGGTAATTAAGTGGGCCTATCTAGTCAAAAGTACTGAAAGGTTTATTTTGGAAACAGCTTTATTTGATAAATATTTTAATTAAGTCTTCAGAAAATATAGAACCAACTTGCTTTACATATACAAAAAATTGTTTAGTTGTTTCAGCTCCTGTTAGTGCTGAAGAGAATGGTAGGTAGAAATAGTGTCCTATCTAATGACCATGGTTGCTATGGCTCCTATTAGTTGATATGCAGTGCGTATAATCCTTACAAATGTCAGTATCCAGAACTTTTTTTCCCCAGAATTTTAAATCATATTTTTAATTTTAGTCAATGCCCTTGCTTGACACAGAAATAATAGTTTTCACCTTTTAAATCACTTTAACTTCTTTGCTGTAGCATATAATTTTTAGAACAGACTTTATTAAGGAGTAACTTTCCAAAACAGTTGCCCAGCCCACAGCAAGCAGAAAAGCAGTAAATGCAGTATTCTAGCAGCTTTTAGGAGTATGATCTCTGATCTGTGAAATATAAAATGGTATCCAGGGGAAGGAAATTAATGCCAAGAATTTCTAGCTTGCTTACATGACAAACAGCCAATGGTCTCTACAACTAAACTACAGACTTCCCTGCAGCAAATAAAGTAAACAATATCAGCAAAGCAAAAAAAACCTCTTGTTTCTGTACATCAGGGCTTATATAATAGACAAATTAGTTTGTAGGTCACATTAACAGTGTGCCACTATATTAGGAAGGGTCTCATGGGAGCACAGTTCTACTGAACATAAACCATTAAGGAGGTTACTGCTTCAGCACTTTCTACTTCAGATGAAGTATTCTTCATGTGATACTTAAGAAAGTGATAGGACAGAGACTGACTTCCAGCAAAGATCGTCAATACTGAACTGCGTGGCTGATAAAAGATTCTAAAAATGCAGTCAGAGTTCTCTCTATTCTGTTGGGAGATTTTGTCTGATTAAAGACCAGAAGGATGCACCTTCAAAATATGTTTAGTATTTTGTTATGTTGATAAATAAATGAAAGAATGGACTATGTAAAGTCTTATCCTTAACTCATCTAAAATCACAGAGTTATGAGAAATCCTTTCTTTTACCAGCTTTCTGACCTGCTGCCTTCACCTTGATCCTGAAATGAAAATAGTAACTGAGTGATTCCCTTTGTCACACAGGGTGGTTTTAAATCTCTTTGATACCACTAGAGCTAAATAACACAGAGTACACTTAATATACAGGAGAGGATGTAGGAGAGGATATGAAAATCAATCTGAATTAATTAAGCCTAAGTTCAGGAGATAAAAAGTTGTTAGGACAGAATTCGATTGCCCCTTACCCCAGGTAACTCAGTTTGAGGGAATTATATAATTTGTGGCTGTGGTAATTCCCGGTCTCAGGCTATAACAGAGTATGCTTGAAAAATGCCTGTTAGCCCAAGCTATTTTATTCCATTCAACCACAGCAGAAATCACCTCTGCCTTATTTTATAAAGAAATTAGGTGGTGGAGGAGGGAGTGTTTTAAAATGACTCTTTCTGTCTTCTTTCTTGCAAAATAGTTTTGGTTATTTATGAAACTTGAATACATCAAGGTGTTCATTGACAACTAACAGCTTTCTTGTGTCTGCACAAAGAGTTACAGTGCAGTTGCACTGTTGGGGTTGATGGAAGTTCAGTCAAATACATGTGTTTGAAAGTGGAGGAGAGCGTTCCAGACTTTAAATGTGAAAAACAGCAGAACATGTACAGTTTAGCCCAGAGTATAAGAAATGGAATCATTTCCCTCTTGTCCCCACTTGCTTGAGAATGTGCAGATGTAAACTACATCAAAACTGGGGGAGAAAAAAGTTGTGGGGAGGGTGGAATTAATGAGCATCCATAATACTCCCAGATAAATGGACACCAACATTTTATGGTTTTATTTTTAAAGAGAGGAAAGTGGCATTTTTTTAAAGTAGAGCTGAGAGAGCACCTGGTGAGCAAACTTGTTTAAAAAAATCAATAATAAAAAAGTTCTTTTGAGTTGGCCTAGGTTTGCAAATCTTGAATGAAATGGATTGAAGTAAATGGAAACTTTTTAGTAAAGGTGAACAAATTAGTCCACTATCAACAACACTAGTAAAACAGTAAATCAGATGAAAACAGTTAAGAAGAAGCCAGAATGGCTCTGTGGTGATTGGTCATCTGTAAGGGTTGGGATTATGCTGGAGAAGGGAATGAAATAAGGATTTTAAGTGAAAGGTTTTTGGAAAGAAGAGGATTGCAGACACCGCCAAAAGGAAGCTCCTTTCCAAAGAAAATTCACGTTTTCAGGCAAAGCTGCTATTCTTCATGGCAGTAAAATCTCCACCCTCGTTAATGGAAACCTGTAGTATTTATAGCCAATCCTTGTGTTGGTTTATGGGGATACAGCTCTGTCATAGCCCAACTTCGTGCATGCATTGCTCCCAGTGGTCATTCTTTTCCACTCTAAAATCCCAAGGGAATTTTGATCTCTCTGAGACTTCAGGCTTGCAGAAGATTCTCCTGTATATTGTCTCTTAATCCTTTCTTAACCTTCCTTTTCTCTCCAGCAAATGACAAAATCAATTGCATCTTTCTTTATTTCCCCCCACCTAATAAAGCAAAAGACTCTTCAGAGCTGATTAACAGAAGTGTTTACTGCTGGTCATTCCTCTGATCTTGTTTGTAGCGTCTAGTGCTACAAGGCAGAAAGTAAGCTATTCAAAACCTGTCAAGGACACATCCAAGAGAGTTGTGAGTGTATGTGGGCTAGCTGAATCTGTTTAGTGCCCAGCTCAGTCTAACTTCAGAACCAGACTCCTCAGCAAAAGTTAGCTGCAGATTATTCACAAAATTCTACCCATGCTGCTGCTGGGCTAGAGAAAGGAGTAGGATCAAATAAGGTTGGCTGCCTGACACAATCAATCCTACACAACCATGCTGCCAGCTGTAGTTCAGCCACCTATGTTTCCATGAGAGTGAAAGCAGCCTGAATTTAGATTGCATTTTTCCTTGTACTTATGCTGGAAAACATCAAGGCCCCTTTTAAAGGGCCCTAGAGTCATGTGATATGCAAGGTATAACTGAGTTGGAAAAGAAGCCTAGGCAGGCTAAGCACAGATGACTGCATGCTTGATGACACATGACAGGGTAATAAACCCAGTTTTTCCCCTCACATGTGTCCCAAAGGAATGAAGGGATAATACTGCAAGCAAGAACCAGTTAAAAGTAAACATTTGATTTGTCCTCCACAGGGATATGATGGGAGATTTGATGCCAGAAAAACATACCTTTCTCATTTTTTCTTCATCAGGATACAACAAAAAGTTTGGAGCTCCTGCTCTTATTTTTCTTCTTTCACTTCCCACCATGATTCCTTAGAAACCTTTGTTCATTCATGGTTGCTCCATAGATTCCAGTGTCTTCTCTTTTGATAGCAGCTTTCCCAGAGACTGTTTTTCTGCAATCAAGTCTGCCTTATCCACTGCTTTTGGATCTCTTCTTCTACATCAAGATTCCCTTACCTTTAAACCTGCTCATTGTAAAAATTTTATTCCTTCACCCACTTGATCCCTATACATATTTCCAGTAGTCTGATTCCCAGCTCCATATTTCATTCAGATGTATTTATCTTTTTATTGTCTTCAGTTGTATTTCTTAATTTCTTTCTCTATTACTCTAACCATCAACTGAAGAATGGCATCTTCCTGCTCTCTGGTTACAGCATCTTGCAGACATATGGTTTTTACCCCACTAGAAGTTGTGTGGTATTGCTCACTCAGACTACAAACACTCCTAAAGACCTGGAGAAAGGAAGTCTTTAGTAATGATTTAAATATTGAAAGGACTAATGGACTAATTTTAACAAAGGATAGAAAAGCCTGGTCATAGCAGAGTGACCAGTTCACAGGTAGACATTAATGATGACTAGTTGCAATCAGGAACACCCCTTTAGTGTTGAAATTCAAGTCTAGATTTTATTACAAGAGGGAATGTTACTCTTTATGAGGACTTTATTTTCCATCATACATTGTAAAAACCTGATTCTGACATTTTCAGTTGCAAAGCTCAACCAGATAAATTCTAGCTCATAACTAATGTCACAGCAAAAAGAATCCAGTAGTGTATATTAATCTTCATGCCTCCATGTGCTCTATGTGTTATATGTCATTGTGTCAAAAGGTAGTAAAACTTACAATAGCAATGCAGCAGTGCCTATTCCATTTGGCTCTGAATGGATATACGTGGAAAAGGTTTTTGTATTTTGGTCATCATAAACTTGATTTTTGAATCTGAAATCAAGCTTTCATATTAAGGCATAAGGAGTAAATTTCACAGGTATTAATTTTTGCTAGATTTTTTTCTGACATGACCCCAATTATTTTTGGATGCTAAATCAGAGTTTTTTTTTTTTTTTAGTAACCAATGGTTGTTGAAGGAAACTATTAACAACTGTAATTGTAAATTGTGTTGAAATTAAATTTTACAAGACTGACCCTAGAGCAGTTATAATAGACTGCAAGAAACATTGTCTAACTTAAAATGAAAACTGCATTTTATCCCTGTTTCATTTCCTTAACTTCAAGTCAATTTCCTATGCATTCAGTTCTTCCATGACAGCAGCTCTGGGTATGCTTCTGCCACAAGTGTATCACTTCTTCATGTACCACTAATGTCCCAGTTGCATGCCAGCAGTGGAAAACAACTTTAAGACAGTTGTACAGTAATTTGTGAATGCACAAGTATTTTGCATACCAATAAGCACATTTAGATATAAATATATATATAATATATATAAATATATATATATATAAACTCTATGATATACTTCAATTTTTTGCTAGTGTGATTTCAAAGATCAGTATCTCATATTGTTCATTCCATTTTGCAGTTACTCCATCAGCTTCTTTTGAATTCCCACAACTTCCACTATTGAATTTTGTTATTATTATTTTTAGAACTTATGTTGCAGTATCAAGTAGATGGCACAGCAAGATCGGATCCCACAGTCCAGTAGTGTCTCCTTGAAAGACCTTATTTGCCTATAGTGAATTGTGTTTTAGCTAGAAAGGGGTTTTGCTGGAGGTAAGAAAGACAGAACAATAAATATAGTAACTTTTGCATAATTTTTTATCAGAAGGAACAACAGCAATTATATTTACCACCTTCTCCTTGTCATATTCAGGCATTACTGAAGGCCTGAGCTTTAGAATCATAGAATCATAGAATCATTAAGGTTGGAAAAGACCTCTAAGATCATCGAGTCAAACCAGAAACCCAACCCCACCATGCCCACTAAACCATGTCCTTAAG
>NW_008795679.1:604421-627387 GCF_000699145.1 Aptenodytes forsteri | reverse complement strand
ATAAAGGATGGAGATTCTCCTTGGCTCTCTTCTTGTCATTAATATATTTGTAAAAACTTTTTTTGTTTTCTCTAATGACAGCGGCCAGATTGCGTTCTAGCTGGGAGAGATGACTTGAAGGAAGGCAATTTGATGAATACAGTTATATGAATATTTAGGGGGATTTTCCTCTTATCTAGAAAGAACCAATTTGGAGAGAAATACTTTTTAGAGGAGTAGAGCTAAGTAAATGGGAATTAATTACAAAAAAGATTTTGGAACAAAAACATGGAACAGAAGTTTCTTTTTGAACAGCTTTCCTTTATCTCTGTCACATGCTCTTTGGTCTTCATGTAAGCCTTTGTCTCTCCTAATTGTTCTTTTGTTTCTGTGTAGAAAGATTATGCTCAGAAATTACACAGCTAGACATTTAGGCTTGTTTGATATTTTTTTAAAATATTCTTAAAAAGTGTTAATGACTGGTTACATTATTCAGGGTTTTTTTGTATTATAAGTGTGAAAATTACAGTTTTTGTTCAATCTACTTGCAAACTACTTTGCTGTCAAACTGAGGCTGAAAGTGTTTTTGGATCCAAACCTATGCCTGGAATCATTTCTTTCCTTCTGATTTCCATATGAGCAGATACTTTCTTGTTGCTTTTAAACCATAATGATGATTCACAGCAGGATGTTCCAGAAGCACAATAGATCATGACTTTCATGTCATAATCTCATCTTCAAATGATAACTTCTCAGAAACTTTGGATTATGGTCATTGATGCTGCTTTACAAAGCAACATTTTTCTGTTCCTACTATGCTAGAGGTCCATGGGAAGCAGAGCATACATTACAGATTCTCAGCAGCTGTTCAGATTTATCCTTAAGGATTATAAACCCTCTCGAATAGGATTTCTACAGTCAGTAGCTGAACAAAAGATATAGCAAAGAACTAGTAGACATTACTCATAAAATCATGAATGTCAAAGATCCTGAGGAGTGCCAACTACCATTACAATCAGGGATGCCCAAGTACTACAATGATGGAAGCAAAAGGAAAATACTAAGTAGGTAAAATGTATTTTTTGGTATCTCTTGGGATGAGGTCTATTGTGTACCTAGCCTGTTATTAAAATGATTAGCATTGAAAGTTGCAGTAGTTCAAGAAAAATGTTCTATATTCTCTCCAAAATGCAGAAAGAAGGGAAAATAATGTACAGTCATGCTCTGTCCTCTGGTTTTGATCAAAATTCTATATAAATGTCTCATGTACATTTTATTTTGATGCTCCAGTAGTTACTTATGGTGATTCACCACAGAAACGGGTAATTATAGGAGTCTTTATCTTGGTTAGAAAGCTTTTGCATTCTAGTTGACAGCTTTGTCATATATAAAGAAATTAATGTTAAGTGCGGTTTAGTGTTTGGTTTTAAGTTACATTTATACTTTTAGACTTCTAACAGACTAAAATAGGAGAGAATAAAACAGAACATAAACATACAAAATAATTTCTAAAATTAATTTTTTTATATAGAGTTGTTAAGGATAATAGTTACCAATCCCTGGCCCTAGGAGTAAGCTCGCAGTTTATATCTTAATAGTACAGTAGGAGAACTACGTGCAATTCTGTTCTATAATCAGAAATGTAATTTAAAAGGGATTAAGACCAGTGTGACATCCGCCCAATGCAAGGAAAGCAAGGAAAACCAGACCAAAGGAAAGCTCTTAACTATTAACTTAAAACCCATACAGCAAGTTTCCACTAATAGAGAGTGCCTCAGCATATTCACATATTCACCATCAGGCAATGAAACATACTGTATGTAATATATAAATTTTTAGTAGGGACTGCCTTCCACTCACATGGTAAGGTGCTACTAAAAACCTAATTTCAACTTTAATGAAAGAAGCATTTCTACACCTGAATATAATTAAGACTGGAATATAAGGTTCATTTTTCTCCTAAAACATATTTTTAGGGAATAACTCTTGACAACGTTTTGGGGAACATACATTTCAGTTTTTAAACTTGTAGTTTACAATCCATCATGATAGACAAGAACTGAAGTATTTCAAATGAAACCAAAATAATGGCTTTGAACCTTATTTTTCTTCAGAGAATGCATAGATTAGGTGTGGAATATACATCGAGAGATTCATTCACCCTGCTTCAAGGCAGGGTTATCAAGACTTAAACCATTTGTGACAAGCAATACTGTTTCTGTAATTGCCCTTAAAAAAAATCTGTTCTTGTGTTTCCTATAGAAATGTTTTGCTAATGTTTGATTTCAGTTTGTCTCAACCCAGGAGATTTGTTATTTTTTGTCATATCCATAGTGAATTCTCAGCTACAGGGAATGAGATTATTCATGAGGTAAGAAGTCATATAACTAATGACAAACTAACAGTGATTAAATGAGAAGATTTAGTTTAAGCTGCATCTGAAGCTATAAATATAGGGATTATTGTGTGAAATAGATAGCCTCTAAATTATCTAAATCTCAAATCTGAAAATAGACTCCCATTCAGGCAGAATGTCATAGGGTTTGTTTTGGCTCCAGCGCAGATTTGAGATGTACCCTCTAGTTTGTTGCTATGAAGAAGGACAACATGGAATTGAAATTCCACACTGTTTATAGTGATGAAGTTGACACCTATTTTTTAAAAATCTTTGAGGATCAAGTTACTTAGATTTTCCAGACCTATCTGGTACTGGAAAGTCTATGTTTTTCAGCACTGTGAGATACACCTAAATTCAGGACACTTTAGAATTTTTAAGATTAAATAAAATTAATCTGATTAGAGATTGTGCATTCCTTTTACCTTCTCTTCAATTGCTATTTTTTGCTACATATTAACCACCTCTATTAGCCAAAGTGGTTTTAGTGTTTTCTTAACATTTTAAGTGACTGACATGCTATGATAATAGACCACAGGCTTTGAAAAGTATACTTGATTTCAAGTTTTTAGGAATAAACACAAATAATGTTTATAAATGATAAAGCTACCATATGACACCACATTTATCTGCAACAGCAAAACTATATTTTACGTGAGTATGTTATTGTGGTTTGGCCTGAGACCTAGTTAAGCAATTGGTAAATGTGTCTCTTGGAACTAGTTCTTGTCCTTGAATGCAGATTACTTAGTTCACAAAATTAAGATTTCCTACTGGGAAATTGGGTAGTTTCAAATGTGCTTTACCACCTTAATGGATATTGCCAGATTCAACTTACACTCAGAGGAGAAGCAAAAGCTTCCATTATACAGTGGGCTGTATATAATATAGGGGAAGCAGTAAGCTTTGGAAGGCCATATGCACCTGTAAAATTAGTAAATTTAAGCAAACCTGAAGGTCAAATGAACAGGAGATAAACAGTGTTGGTGAATGCTTTACTCTCTAGAATGTAAAACCTTAGTTTTAGTAAAATTGATATTAAAGATTGCTATAATTTTAACTATACCCCCTGGATACTGCCATCAGATTTAAATGTACAGTTGTGTGAATTCCAGAATAGAACCCAAAGCTTTGATAGTGCCTCTGATATTGTCTTTTTCTCTATGACTTTTGGCAACTCACTTATCCATCCAAAGGTATGCAAAAAATCTCCTTACATGTGCCATGAATTTTGAGGAAATTTATCCTCTAAAATTTTCTAGCACTTAAAAAGAATAAAGTGTAACATAAATGTTGGTTTATAAAGGCCTTCAAAAATATAGTCCTTTAAAGGACATGTTCTGAGACTCTCATTTTTTAGCAATTTTATACTTTTACATTTTATAGATGGATACTCAGAAGGCTGTAAAAAATACTTCAGAAAGATTGGTTAGCTATCTGTAAATATTTATTATTTCTGTTGTACCTTTTTTAGTATAGTTGTCAAACTTTCATACAGTGGGAAGGACATGGATTTCTACTATATAAAATGTGTGCCTGTCCAAATGCATTTAAGAATGTTCTAACTGTTTGAATCTGTTAAAATCAGTTTTTCTTTCTCTGTGATACATCAGCTATACCAATATGAAAATTTTTATTCACCACCGTAATTGCTGATGGTATAAAAAATAGCTTCCTAAAAAGTGTACAATGGAGTATTTTGTCTCAGCATCTGTTAAATGTCAGCGCAGAATTTCAAGGGTACAGAATTGTGCAATCTTTCCTCACAGAAGACATCAGTCATGAAAAAGTGAGACAGAATTAAAGAGCTAGCCTTTCTTGGCTTGCATTGCATCTAATTCAGGCATGCATGACCCATTGCCATCATTGTTGTACTTATGCCAGCTGGTTCTGATTATTAAGAAAAGCAGCATTGCGTGCTGAACATATAACAATAAACTATTGTCACATGAATGGAGCACTTTTGCTTCTAAGGGATATAAATATACACATAATAAAAGTAAGGTGACTCCAACTTCACATCTCATAGAGAACAAATAATAGCTCATCAAGCATACTACAAATGGAACCTGGATAGGGAAGGTACTCTTACCAGCTTCAAAGTAATTTTCTTCCCTTTTTTTGGGGGGGAGGCATGGGAGGGGTAAAAGTTTTACAATTCTTACTCCTCTCAAGTAAGCTAATTCCAAGAGCAGACGCTTTTGAATAGTTAAGGGGAATTTTTTGTCACATTATATGTTCTCACCCTGTCCTGATGTCAGATAGGCTGAATTATATTTAATGCTTGGGGAAAATAGTCATAATCTTTGATAAATATGATTTCCCATCTCCTCTTCACTGATTTTAAACCAGACACCATGAAAAACCTGGACTCCTAGCAAATAATAAACTCTTTTAATATCTCCATCAGGGAATAATAAAATCAAGTATATATAAAATCATACCCTTTAGCATATGAAAGCATAGAAGCATGTGAACTTATACAATAACCAGTAGGCACCTCATTTTGAGTACATTCACATATTGACACAACAATGTATGCCAAATAAAACTCTCATGAAGCTTGGAACTCAGTAAGACGGTGTAATAAAATCTGGGATACAACTTCTTGAAGTGGGGTCAAAATCATCATGTTCTACTAGGAATTGCTGTAGAACAGTAAAATCCCTAGAAAAGATATCTAGATATCTAGGGAAATAGTTGAAGTAAGAAGAAACCTCTTTCGGCATATGTCTAAGTCTTATTGGTTTCATAGTGACTTTATCCATCCAAGACATAGGTATGGATGTAAGTTTTTTGAACCTGAAAAAATGTGGAAAAAACACAAAGATTTTGCAGTACACTGAAAGAACTTTAACAATCCATTTTGCAAATGCGTGTTCAGTTTCTCATATTTCTGTAGTATTTTTGACCACACAGAGTTCTGGGCTGTTTTTATCAAATTCATAACTGAAACACTGGTTTAGTAAACATAGTATTTCAGAAAAGAAAAAAAATTCTAATGATCATTAATGTGATATTGATAATTTAAGTCAACATTACTGTAAAAACTGCAGAGGGATTAAGTATTTGCTCATAATTCTGACAACACTTACTTCCACATATTGAATTAATCCTATAACCTTATAGCCAAGATGAACACAGCGTAAGCCAGAGGAAGGAGTGAATGAAGGAAGCTTAAAGCTCATTTGTGTATTCCCATCATTGCATGATGTTCCCCTGGCTGACCATTTCATCCTGAATCAGGAGGTCTGTATGATCAGAGATGCAGCAGACTGATGGCTCTTCTCTAAACTTTATCTGAGTCTTCTAGGCAAGAGTCCCAGAGCTCAGGAATGGAGCTATAGTCCCTTAACCTGGGCTTCATTTTACACCTAAGGATCTCGTTGATTTTTCTGACCTTATGAGATTTCTGTGGCCAGGAGGAACCATTGTAATGATCTTGTTGGCCCTGAAGTAAAATGCAGCCCACATAGTTTCATCCACAGATTCCTATAACAAGCCTAGAATTTTATGTTTGAACTAGAGCACTTCAGAGACAGTAGTGTTGACTGAGACTCAAAGTGACATAGACTCAGACAGAAGAGGAATCAAAGACTGAAAGGTAGGGAACTATAATTACCAAAAAATTAGTAATCTGTCCCAGGAGATGATTACATGAACTTCCTATCTGCACTGTTTAAGACAGAAGAGCAATACATGGCTGTTTTCCCACAGTGATTTGGATCTCCTTGATAACAGTATGCTACCAGTAACAGCACTCAAGACCATTTCATCCACAGATGATTAACTTCCAGAATATGCTGCTCAGACTAACAGGTAGATGCTGCTCAGGCATCAAGTATGCTCCTCAGACTTATCAGGTAGATAATCTTAAAGTAACTATGTCACTAAGTGCCTTATATCACATGGAAACAGGCAAGAAGGAGCTGTAAAGACACTTGCACACAGCATTTTGCAAGGTGAAGCAGCTCACTCCTCCTGTATTCTCAACCTGCCAGGCTTGGGCTCAGTCCCAAGCAGCATCTGCATAAGAAGTTTGCCTGTGGTGACACACTAAGCCTTGCTGAATAACACCTGTTGGAGTTATAGGGCTTGTTAGCAGAAGCAGAGCATCGCAGCACCTGTGTAGTTCCCCTCAGCTCACTGCACAGCACCCTGACCACGGGTATGCCCTAATGTCACTCCAGGGACAAGTCCTGCCTCTTCCTGATCGAAACCTCTGGGAGAGAGGAGAGGGAGAGGGAGAGGGAGAGGAGAGGAGAGGAGAGGAGAGGAAGCAGTTCAAAAATCAGTAGTCATCTTTGTCAAATTTAGGAAAACTTCTAGCACCAGAGATACGAGTCATTCCTCAGGCAAGACTTTTCCTCAGAGAAGTGGGAATTTTCCCCTTCTTTTTCTTCCCTCTCCTTTTCCTTTCCTATTTTCCTCGCCTATTTAGTATTACAGCACATAATTACAGCATTTAGCCTTTGACTTCCTTAATTAAATTGCCAGTTGTAGCCCAGATGACTTTTTTCTGAAAGAAATAGAAAGAGCTAGGTCAAAGAAAAAGACACAGCCTCAAACAAAGAGAAAAAAGTAGTAAAAGAAAGGGCAGCACATGTTTTCACATTCCATTTGCATGTGCATCACATGCACTCCATATATAACACTCCTGATGCTGCCAATGAGAAATTTAAAGAGGATTTACAGGTTACTAAATGTCTGGCCTCACCTCCGGGACTCGCATCTTAACCCCAGTGAGGTCAGCAAGAATTGTGCCATCGGATTTAATTCTGTCTCAGTTTCTTTTGATAAAGTCACTGAAGCTGCTCACTATGGATAAACCTAAATCTACATACAGAACTTTTAAGATGGTTGTTGTTAGGTTACCGGCACAAAGAGATATGGAGGGTTTATACCTGTTTCTGTGCTAGGAGGCATAGCCAGTAGGTTATCTTGATTCCCGTTCAAAGGGCTTGCTTACACTCCTCAGCTGTTTTGTCACGATCAAGAAACAGCAGGAATGATTGTTCTTAAGTGACCATGCAATTGCTATTCTGATATAATTCAATATTTGGTTGTTGCTATATAATAATGCTTAAAGAAACACTTGAAAAACAATTGAAGGTAGCTGATGGCTGATTTGCAAGTAGAATATTGTCCTGAGCTCTTTGAGTAGAAACACCTATTTTAGGTTTTCCAGAGGTGAGAGTTTTCTTCTGCATGTAGCTTGGCACCAGTAAATCTGAGGGGTTTCCATCTTTTTTGTGTCCTACTCCTGTGCCTGGCATCTTTAACGATAGCTGAACTAGAGCTCCTCTGCGTTCAGGGTCAAGAGTCTGTCACCAGACTGTCATATCTCAGTGCTCCAGAACTCCGTGTTTTATTCTTCCTTTGACCATATGGCTTCATTTGATGATTTTGGAGAACTGGAATATACAGTAAAACCAAGACTATGATTCGTAGTGGTTGTTATTTTTCAGTTTATTTTTTTCTTTCTGTGGGAGCATGAGACAAGTATTAAGGGACTCAGATTGGTTCTTTAGTCATTATGATACACATCAACTGAATGAAAACCAGTAAATGAAAAACATTAATTCACTGTGCTCCAGATGAACAACAATTTGGATTTATATTAACAATTTCACCATATACTGATTCTTCTTATTTAGGCTAAACACTGATATCAGCTAACTTGCTATTGGATTGTTATGTGCTGCCTTAAGGCCATACATTCCATTTCTTTTGCTTTCAAGTCTCACATATTAGCTCAGAGGAAAAAAAAAATTTTCCCATGTCTTCAATGTTATTACTCTTTCTAGATATAAATTACAATGTTGGATCAAACATCACTTTCAAAATCTTTTTTAAATGTGTCTTTCAAGAGCATAGAACCACATATGATTGTTATACACAACATACGTTTGCATACAAATGCTTGATCTACTGAATATTGCAAAGCAAAACTTCTGTAAGAATGCCCCTAAAGAATTATCCCAGTCCAGCGTTGCACAATGCAGCAAGTTCCCCCACCATTTGTAACAGTAAGGGCTTTTCATCTGCAGCTCTGCAGCCTGCCCTTCACTTGCAGCTCCACAATCTTTTACTTAAGTTGCCATGATAGTGTTTTTCTGAAGCTACTGTAACAATGTTTTTCCTTGTGCCTCCTGTTCGCATGCTGTTGTTCTCATAACCTGGCACCAGCAAACCCAAATATTACTGTTATGTCAGATTCCTCATGCTAAGTGATTGCCACTGATGTAAGAATAACCCCTGCTTTCTCTCCTTTCCCCCTTTTTACACCTTGTTTTGTAGATCTCAGTTTATATTTGAGGAGAAACAAGACTGAGAAAATAGTAAAGTATACAACAGCTATTTAAATATCCTATGAGTATTACCCAATAATATACTTGCAAAAAATTTAGCAACTAATCAGCAAACAACACCCACCCCTTATCAAAAATAGGCTCCAAACAGCGCTAGCAGCATCATAAGCAGGAACAGCCAATAGGGATTTTGAGCAGATCCTGATGAAACCTACATCATTACTATGGGAAAAGTATTATGTGGGATCATATGCCGCTTTGGAGAAGACTTTGGGAGAGGATGCTCCTCAAAGGGACACCTATTCTGCCCTATTTCCTGTCTTCCTGCCTGGCTACAAGGGAGAGTTTTGCTTTTCTCTTTTGTTTCTCCCTCTCTCCTTTCATTTCTTTTTTCTAAAACGAACCCTGATCATTAGAGTCAATGTACGCTTTCAGCTGCATCACCAGAAATAGGAGCTTACAAAAATTTTCTAGAAAGTTCTGAGGATTGTCCACCCTTCTGAAATCAAAAAGAGATGCTACAATCATTTGAAACCAAAGTGGGGTGCCATTTTTAAAAAACTCTTGGAAAGTCAGATTCTTCTTCCCACAGTCAATGACAGCTCAGTTGACTAAGCCTAGGGCAGCAGAGCACTGACAGGTTGTGTTGTTTGCTACACTGTGTGAACACTTGAGAAACAAACTTGTGTGTTAAAGACAGACAGCAGTTCCCTGGCTAGTGTGAAAACCTGCAGGCAAGAGTTGTAGTCTGCTTCCACTCCTGTGCTCTGCAAGGACTGGTCCGCTGCTAATACCTCACAAGTTCCTTTGAGTAGACATGTACGCACACGTGTATGCACCTGCCTGGTGGTTAGGGCATTTGGCCGAGAAGTGAGAGACCCAGTTTCTCATTTCATCTTCAGACTCTCACACAACTAAAGACTGTCTTGCTCGTGAGACTGTAACCAGTCCCCTTCTGCAGTGCACTGAAGAGAGCAGGAGTCAGCAGAAGAGCAAATGAAGAAGGAAACCCTGTGGCTAAACCACTAATCACAGACTATGAGCTCCTGCTTCCAAAATTGTTTCTGTTTTTTATCGAATGCTTATGCAGAGGAAGTACTTCCAAGGAGTAGGAGCTGCAACATCAGATGCTCCCCCAACTTCATTTGAGTGCTATGAGTGAGACCTTTTCCCTTTTCCCCTGCCCCCATCAGCATTTCATTCCTGGCTCCACACTGGACACACTTCAACCAGCAGCAGAAAGTGTTTCCTCCCAGCCCACACAAACCCAATGTCATCAGCACGATGCTTGAGGACAGTCAAGTGGAAATGCCCAGGAAAATCCTTCTTCTTGTGTCATGCTTACAGATTAATTCAATGCTATTAGCACATGTGTCTTAGTGTACTCACTGTATCATAACCTTCAGAAGAGTAAAGCATGGACAAGCCTCTTTTCTGAGTGAGATAATGTCTTTAAATAGTCAAAGTAGGCATTTCTGGTAATATTGTTCTAATTCCGGAAAAAAAAATTCACTTATAATGTCTTATACTCAGTTCAGTGAAAGAATTTTATTGTCTTAAATTTCAATATCTAAATCCTTTTTGGATCTCATTTCTAAAGAAATTTTTCCTCATTTTTTTTCTCTTAAAGATTCTGGCTCAAAACTTTTCAGAAGATAATTAGAAATAAGAAACAGGAGCAGCTTTCCTGCAAGTACTTTCATATAACACATGACCTCTGAAAAACTAGGAGGGTTGAATTTAACTGTGGGTTTTTTTCTTTTCTTTTTTTTTTTTTTTTTTTTCCTGATGTAAGGGCTTTGTAAAAGGATCATGTTTCACACAATGAATATTATTAAAACATCTTCATCAGATAAGTTAAAAACTTAATTATGAAAAGTAGAGCCCTCAAACTATCACAGACTTTGTAGATTATAAATGTATATTTTTTTAAAAAGGATTTAGTTCCATGCAAACGTAATTGTTGTTGTAGTAATTTTTTGTAGTTTTCATGGTTTATACAGTTACTCAAAGCAAACAATAAAAAAGCAAGTTTGAATGGTGCAGCTGGCTATCCTACATGATGCCAGTGTGCCACAGGTTATCTATCATCAAGACAAAGTAAAATTTAGGACTTGGAGAATAAATTGCCTTGTATCCTCTCAAGCTTATCTCCAGGAAGTGATTTTGAAGCCCATGGGATTAAACTAAGCAGAAAGACACAGCTGACACTGTTAACGCAGCTAATTCAGCTCAGCAGAAACACAAATGTAGTTTTATCAGTGTCTCATCAATATTAAGAGCAACTAGGAAGACTTGGTTTGAGCCAGAGGCCTCTGAAGTCATATAAAGACTTTCATAAACTCTGGCTTTCAGAATAGGCCTGTGAGAGATGAACAAAAGGGGAAACTATAGAGTTATGCTAAATAATAGGTAAGATACAGTAGGCACACCTGGGGCTCTTGTTTGGTCTTTCTAAAAATATGAGAACAAAAAATGTTTAGGTTAAATTGAGAGGCAACTTAAAAGCATTTTAACATGTGTTCTCATTAACTTAGGGAACTGATTAATTAAACTCCATTGAAGCCAAGATATGCTATTAAAAAAGGAAAAGGAAAACAAAAGGCAAAAAAAAAAAGCTTAGACATTTCTTTGGATTTGAAAAGTTTACTTTCTGCAATCTATCAATGTCTTTTTTTCAATAATAATAATCTCATGGTCTGAAGACTTTCTATTATGTGCTTACTGGTGTGAGTATTGCAGCTGTCTTTCTACTTAGTAAGATTATCTGCCAGCATAGCATATATGATTCCTTTTTCAAAACGTTTGGTGGTCTGAGTATTGCAGCTGTCTTTCTACTTAGTAAGATTATCTGCCAGCATAGCATATATGATTACCCTTTTTCAACCTACTACTTATTAATAATATGTAAAATTGCCCCAAAGTCTCTTTATATACTGTACACTACAGTCTATATAATCATTTTATACAAAGCTAATTAACATTTGCCAAAAAAAGTAGTGCCTTCAGACTGAGTACATATGCAATTAGTTGTTGATATGAAGCCAGTTCTTGGTTGGTTATATGAGATACAGAAGAGGACTGCTGGTCTGGAATATCATGATCTGTCCCCGCAACAAATTCATACGTATGCTTGGTGAAGGAAAAATGCCGTTTTCTTCTTCAGACCTATTTATATGCAGCAATTTGCATGGCTTCAAATACTAGACTAGAAGCAGTCTGTTTTCATTTAAAACATATAATTAATGTTTCTATCATCAAAAAAATGATGTGGAACCAAATTTTTTGAAGATTTTTTTTGTGAAATAAAACCTTAAGGAGATACTGATATTTCATTTCTGCTTCTCATATGACTCTGCTTTTGTTCTTGGTGGTGGTTTATTTCCAAAGGGAATAAAAAAGAGACTAAGAATTTGGGGGTGATAAAGACTCAAGAAAATATGTAGGAGGAAATGGAATCTTTGCCAGAATGTTACTTAAGACAGGGTTGAGGTGAGGCTCAAATGTAATACCTTTTTAGGGATAAAGTTCACTTAAATAAACAAACAAACACACACGTATATAAAAATGTAAGACCTAACTCTGAAAAGCTGACAGTTCTGACTGTAGAACATTGGAGAGTTAAAGACAGAAACATCTTCAAGAAAATTAAAATATAAGGAAAAATAGTCTTATGGAAAACAAACTAAACATTACAGATTGCTAAATACAGGTATTTCCCCGAAGCGAAAACAGGAAAAGGAGGAGCTGAGAATAAAAACAGCATCAGAGGTCTTTACATTAGTAGCTAATCAGTTAGGTGAGTAATGGTATTAAATAACAGCATTTCGTATGGTTCAGCCATTTCATGTACCTTCACTGACAGCTTTAAAGGTGTGACTGCAGTATGTGCATACGTATGTATAGCTGTATGTTTACATCTGAAGTCTCATGCTGTGCTTAGGTCTAATTTCTGTTTGCAGAAAGAAGATCATGGTTAATGAATCTACAGTAATAGGAGTTTATTTAAAAATACATCCATTCACAAAGATTTCCCATATGTGTAGAGAAGAAAAAGGAAAAAGAAAGGAAAAAGGGAACCTGAACTGTAAGTTTTCATACAGAAATGAAGCATATTAAAAGAGTTTGTTGCACAAGGCTTCTTTCCTTGTTTTTAAATTGGTGGATTTGTGAAGTGACATAGTTCACTATGTCTTCGAAGTTCTGCTGACACAACTTGTTTTCTCAAGCTGTCTTGCCCAGGAAAAGGCTTCTTTAGAAAAAAAATCACTTCACTTTGTGACCTCTTAGACCTTTTCAAGGCCCCCAAGAGCTTGCCTGTAAGAATGTCATTCAAGAAACCTCAGGCCTGACTGCCTTTTTTTTTTTTTTTTTTAACACTTGTTATTTATTACAAAAGTGCTTAGGTAGAGACATTTGTAATAACTGTAAGACAGTACACATTTTATTGAAAGGCTGTGGTTTTTTTCCATCTGTAAAATGTCCATTCTAGGGGGAATTAACTTGTGGATGTTTTGTATTTGTGTCACCATATCACTATTTTTTAGTAGACAAATATACCAGTCAAAGTAGGTGCTACCCCATGAGGTCCATATTGCTTTGATTGAAGAAGCCAGTTAGTGCTTGAAGCTTGTGTAAAAGATGAAAATTACAGAGAAAGTATACATATTGAGTTTTTAGAATACCTTGAACAACTGATTCAGGATGAATTTCATTATTGCAAATGAAAATTAAAGATCAGTATAACCCTGTTCTTAAAGTGAAGACAAAAACTGGTTTGCAAGAAATGAGCAACTGTGTTATAAATCATTGGACATAACTGGCAAGATTAAGCTAATTTAGGTTTTTCCACCTCAGTGGAAAAATAAATATTTAAATGTAATAACTAAAAACCCACAGAAGTTCTTTTTTATGGTAATTTCAGAAACTGAAACTCCATTTTTACATTGCCAAGTGTGAGCATATTGTTTGCTTGATGTAGTCTTTATTAACCATAGACTTTACAATTAATATTGTATGGAAATGAATACTGATATTTTTTCTAAAGGTAAAATATGACAGAAGGTAACAAAAATCCAAATTAAAAGCATAGATTATGCAAGCATTTTTTATTAAATTCATAATATTCTACTAATATTCTTTCTTCACAAAGTTTTTCCTTTTATTTATCTTTTCATCCTGAAAGCAGTGCAGCAGAAGCTAGTTTACTGATTGCTATATTGGAATTTTTTAGGTGAAATATAAATATCTTGGAGTTTATTATGGCTTGCCATAACTTATCCTCATAGAAATGTTGTGTGCTGTACCCAAAGGGAAAGGCACAAAATGCTAAAAGTAAATACTGATTTCTCTACATGAAGTTACAGGAAGAGTGGGAAGTGGAACAAAAAATAAAGTTCCATGGAACAAAATGATTGCATATAATTTGCTGTAACTATAATAACTGCAACTATAGTAACTATTCTAATTAATAAAGAGATAAAACAACAAAAACTCCTTGCAAAGCCTCGCACGTGATTTTTTTAAAATGAAAAGGCATGACTCAATTTTGAAAATTCTTGTGGAATTAATAAAGAGCCTTGTCTTTCACATACTGATTTGGGAGCTTCTTTTTTTTTCAGCTATGTATGTTTTTTGCTTTGTTGGAATGTGTCCTGGATAATAACTCGTTCAGAAGTATAGATTGATAAATTTTGGCATAGTTATTTCTCCTGGCAGGATTCTACAATAATTAAATAAAAACAAAGAAGTTTCTTTGTATGCGTACGATGGCAGGTCTTGATAACAATACTGGCAAATGTGCATCAAAAGGAAGAACATGTCATCCTGGATCTGTTCCGATATTCCAAATGATTTCTAGAAGCTAGTTTTAAGTCTCTGTTATTTTTGCTGTTAAGCAGAGGTGCCATTAAAAAAGAAATGTCAAGTCCCTCAGGCCAAAAGTAGAACAACTATGCAATGCCTGCCCTGTTTGTGAACTCTGGCAAAGACCAATGAAGCCTTCAAGCGTTACCTGGTATGTTTTCCCAGATGTTTAGGACTTTTTTGTATATCTGACATTTTCTTGCTTTTTTTTTTCCTTCCTTTCTTTCTTAGTGCCTGCTAGATAATTAGATCTTGGGAGACAGAGTAGGAAGTCCATACTTTCCTTTGGCTCTCTTGATTCCCTCCTTACATTTTCATATAGTGGAAACACATTATAGTCCTATCTCAAAAGTTATATTGGAACATTTATAGTTCCTGAGGATAATATAATGTATCAAACATAGATAATTAAGTAGAATTATCACCTTGAGCTCTGAATTAAGTGGGTCCTGCAGGCTGGGTGAGAAAATAACCTGCAGGTTTCATCTAGTCTCTGGTAGAACAGAAGCTTTTCAGAAAAGCCTGAGTACAACAAGAGATGGTGTACATTTCATGACTAATTATTTTTTTAGAATTTGAGTCAGTATTGAACATGTTTCTTAGAATGCTAGAAAGAACATAGTGTACCACCTTGGGTTAATTTAATTTTCATTAAGGAAGAGAGCTGAACTTATACTCCACACAACAACCTTTTAGAGAAAACAGAAGCTTTTCAGAAAAGCCTGAGTACAACAAGAGATGGTGTACATTTCATGACTAATTATTTTTTTAGAATTTGAGTCAGTATTGAACATGTTTCTTAGAATGCTAGAAAGAACATAGTGTACCACCTTGGGTTAATTTAATTTTCATTAAGGAAGAGAGCTGAACTTATACTCCACACAACAACCTTTTACAGAAGATATGAAAACCGATATTTTGGCACACATAAACCTTAAAGTGTAGTAACGTACATTCAGCCATAGTTTTTAAAATATAGAAACATTGTTGGGCTGTTTTTTTCATCTTTAAGGGAGGGGGTTTTTCATACCCAATTTTACTTTCTCGTAGTATTTGAATACTGCAAACAGAACAGTCTCTTAAATTTTCTCTTTGCATAAAAATCGTTTGCACCAGAGACTCATCTCTATGGAAAAATGTTTGGCTCACTCCATCCTATATGTTCTTCCATCATTATCCCACAGAGTCTTCCTCCCTCAGCTATCCCCAGTTTTCATGCCTTGAACCAGTATGTGCAACTCTTTCCCTCAGCTTCATGCTATTAAAAAAATAATTCTGGGTTTTGGGTTGGGGTTTGGGTTTTTTCCCTCTGTGTTTTGGGTTTGTGTTTTTGGGTTGGGTTGGGGTTTGGGTTTTTTCCCTCTGGGTTTTTGGGTTTGTGTTTTTGGTTTTGTTTTTTTTTTTTTTTTTCTTTCTCTGTGGACCTTTTATTATTTTAAGCACTTGGAACTGAAAAAATGAAAACAGTAATTATGTTGCAGGCCATAGGCACCATGGACTGTCCAGAGTAAACAGGGACAAACGCTGTGTAGCATGGACCCTGCCAAATGGAAGCCACAGGTCACATTTTTGGTGTACTAGATGTAGCAGTATAGATGGTGGCTTTTCCTTCAATTAACTCTGACAAGAACAGAGGATGAACCATAAAATCTTGCACATCTATGGTGGGAACCAGTTCAAGTATAAAATAGCTAAATTTAGATGTTTGTATAAGGACTGGGTATCCAAAATCCCTTTGCATTCAGACAGATGCATTCAATATAGTGAGGATAATGCATCTGTCAAGCTGATAAGTATTTACTTTCAGGTGATCCAGTTTGCTCTGAACCGTATTGATATCTTTTAAACACCTAAGGCTTAATGAGATGAAGTCCAGCCCAACAACTTCTTTTGCATATGGATAAGAGTACTGAGCAAGAAACAATATTTTGCTTTCTACCTCAGGCTGGGTTGTCAGTGCCAGTAACTTTTGAACATTTGAGCAATGATCAATACAAGAAGTTTGAAAGCAGCATACAGTTCACAAACTACAGAAAATAGACCACACTATTTCCTCATATGTCCCTATACAGGCAAATAATTTCTATGCCCATTTGTTCCTTGGATTTCCTGATAAAATCTTAGGAGCATTCCCCTTAATTGCAAAAGGGATAGCACATTTTGTGCTGTAGACAAACATTTAGTTGGCTACGAAATGAGAAATCCAGCACATTCTCTATAAATCTTCAAAATCCAAACCTGGATTTTGTTTAAATAAATGACAGAGGACTAAAAGCTTCAGCAACCCACTGGAATAATTCTTCTGGTGATGGTAAATCTATCTTCTACAGATTGCTTCTCAGCTAGACATTGGTTACATGTTTGCATCATTTCTTAAAGCACTGCTTTATGACCCACATTACAGAGGAACCCATGTTTCTATGTCCCTATGTCCCATTATTCACCTACAGAAACAGTGACTTAGTTCAAAGACCTTATTGCAATCTTCTATTTCTGTTCTCCTGATATCTTTATTTAGCCTCTGCTAGATAATTAACATTTCCAAATGGCTAATTTGAATTAGAGACAGTTACTAGTGAATAAGGTAACCTTGAGAAGCAAGGGGGGGTTGTTTGTTTGTTTGTTTGTTTTTTAAACTATAATTGCAAGAAATAAGTTGACCATTTGCAACTTCCGCTGTCATTAGCTAGAATAGCACAAATAGCATTTCAGATGTAGAACACATTTAGAAATTGCATATACACTAAGTGAGCAGTTGACATTGATAACCTCAAGCCAGTCACAGAAACACCTGCTTCAGTTTTCATTTAATGAGCAGCATCACAATAAAGAAAAAAATCACCATCTTAAATAGTGTTCTATGTGGGAAGGATCAGAGATAATTTCTCATTCGGTGAAAATGGTTTGCCCTTAACAAAATTTAAACAACCTTGAAAACAGTAATTATCCCTCTTTGTATAGCATGTGAGTAGGTTTTTTTCTATTTATTCCTTTGAATAGTGATGTGATGACACATAATTCTCAATATGATGTTTAAATCAGAAGTTAGCCAACAACATATAAAATATTGTAATTTTAAGTGGGTGATAACATTTTAGTAGCTTTAGCTACATATATCATCTAAGAGATTTATTTTTTCTGCTTTTCTTTCCCAAATTTGTATTTGTTGACTCACAGGAAAACTTTGATGGTTTATTTTTATTTACCAATTTAGAAATCATGAAGAGTTGCCTTTTCCCACTGGAAATCTATCAGGTATTCATTCCAGATGTATTTCTAACTGATTGGAATATGGTATTAAAGATTCAAAACAGTATGAGTTGATTAAATAAAATATAATGAAATCTTACAATAAAATCCAAATTTCTTGGGCACCGTTTCCAACCCCATATCAACTTACTTGTAGCTGCTTTAGTATAATTTCATAGATCTCTGCAATTACTTCCAGAAGTCTTTTTGACATTTTTCGGATTTGCGTATAAAACTCATAAAAACACCTCTATGAGAAAAAGCCAGTAAAGGTATTCTAACAAACAAAAATAGATAATTAAATGCATGGAAATCCTTTCCCAGTTTTACAGTGCCAAAAGCTAAGCACCTGCTTAAGAACATATGTCTTCAAGCATATCCAAGAGAAGCAATTTTGAGTTTCCTCTTTCTTTTTTTTTTCCTGTTGCAAATAAACATATAAGCAAATTAATTTAATAAAACCCAACAACTTAAAAATGAAATGCAGGCTCCATAGGTTTTGTATCTAGAAAATATCTCTTTTTTAAGGAAAAAAAAAATCATATTCATCATACTAATCAAGAATAATGTTAGCAGAGAACCCAGTCCAGGAAATATCGATGCATGTTCACCTGAGCTTGATTCAGAATTCAATAGTCAGGTCATGTTTCCAATCAAGCATATGCATTAGCTGCACTGTATTTACATTATTCCAACACACAAAACTGAGTGATTATGGAACCGTCCTATCATGACAGCCACAGGCAATAATTCAGTAGAGTACAGAATAATAATCTGATATTGAAATACCTTTTCATAAGGTATAAACCTAGAGGTCTTCTCATTCCTACTAAAGTAAACTTCAAGCTTCAGTCTCTCTTCAATACAAATTAATAGTTTCCTCACACATCCAGCCATTTTTATCTTAAATAAATTTTTTTAAACACATTGGTAATATACTCAGTGAACTATTTTATACTATGAAAATTGTATATCCTTGGAGTTTAATGTGACCTTTCTAGAAAATTTCAGAATGTAGCTGGTATATCTAGAACTGCAATAAGTATAACCTTTTTTATTCCAGTCTGAAAAGTTTAAAGGTGAATTTCGTGTATACTGATTATAGCACATAGAAACTCATAAAAATGTTATGTGAATATGATGGAGTAAGAATTTCTGCTAACTTTTCATTACTACTGTACTTGATTATGTCTTCTCCAGTGGCCACTAGTAGAATCTTTCTAATCCACTTTAGGATAGAACAGGTTTATAATCAAAATGAAGAACGGACAAAGAGGAATGAAGCCTATATTTAGGGTATTAATTCTAGTGCTGCTGATAAAAAATCCCTTTTCTTTCGTGGTCTGTCTCACGGGTGAAAGAAGTTAGTTGTCTTTTACTGGGTTTTGTTTCATATGTGTTTTAAAATGCTTATAACTGATTTGTACCTTAAATATTTGGGTCAGGCTTCAGACATTTCTTAAGTATTTTTTTTGGTGTTTTTCTACCTTAATAATAATATTCTGTCGCCTCCATAGAAACAGCAAATACAACACAATGGAACTGGAATTAAGCCAACCTGTTTTTAAACCAATGGCAATGGCAAAGCACTGTCTGAAATATTTTATAGCCACTGGAATGGCATATTAAATGTTAAGCAAAAAAATAGCTCAATTAACTTTTTTTGTCATATCTGTCATATATTTTTCTGGAGACCTAATACATCGTATATCAGGTGAAATGTTTTCCAGTATTGCATATTTTATTTTTAAATGTCCATTTAAGAAATGTAAAATTTTGTTAGAAAGCACTAGTGGGTGTTTTTCATTAAGTGCAGAAGTGCTCCAAAATTAATAATTAAGTCCTGCTTCTATTCTCAGTTTTCTATGTGTATTAGCTAAAGTCTCATATGAGAATGGAGATTTAAAGTGCTCCAGAGAGCCTTAAATTTTACAGGGCCAAAAGCAGCAGACACGGAAGTACTCAGCAGGTCTTGTCACTACGAAATGTGGAAAGTGACTGTCAAACTCTCACTATATGCCACAAAAGAGGTTGGTCCTTCACTTGCTTTCCATCCCCCAATTTAAAAGGATTAAGAAGAAGTGGTGGATGATGGAAAACTGCAGAGGTGGCCTCCCAAAGACCCTAAGCAGCAGGACTCTGGGCACCTTTCCAGTCAGTGAAATATTTTTAAGCAGAAATAGGGACTTACAACAGCCAATCAAGACAAATAAATTTGAGGAAAGCATCATTTACTGAAGGATGAAAAGAGAAATGAACACTCTCTCTGAAAGCTTTAAGTATTAGTGTGTAGTTTACTCTTCCTAGATTTCTCTCTTTTTTCAAGAGACTTCACCAAAAGAACTTTTGTAAGTGAAAGATTTTTGCATGAGTAACTTGCTAACAGGTATGACGACATAGTTTGGGGGAAGTGGTAGATACCTGGATTTCAAAAATGAACAATATAATTGGTTTTTTTACTTATTCAAACTGAACCATAATATAGAAACTATAGGCAAGCATTTTGCAGCAACCTTTTCATGGTGACCAAGATCTCACTGGATATGCCTATGCTGCATGCTAGAGGCAAACCCAAGTCCAAAATCACCTTCCATACAGAACACAAACCTGAATATCAGCCTGTGTCTCAGGAAGGGTATGCTCTGCAGAGCATTGGGACACTATGGCAGAGCAGGCTGAGAAGGACAGGAACTACACAACATACCGAAAACTGGCTGAACGATTGGGCCCAGAGGGCGGTGATCAGTGGTGCAAAGTATAGTTGGAGGCCAGTAACTAGCAACATACCCCAGGTCAATACTGGGTCCAATCCTATTCAATATCTGGATGATGGGGCAGAGTGTACCCTCAGCAAGTTTGCTGATGATACAAAACTGGAAGGAGTGGCTGATATATCAGAGGGTTGTACTGCCATCCAGAGGGACCTCAACTGGCTGACAGGAACCTCATGAAGTTCAACAAGGAGAAGTGCAAAGTCCTGCACCTGGGGAGGAACCATGCACCAGCAGATACTGGGGGCCACCCAGCTGGAAAGCAGCTTTGCAGAAAAGGACCTGGGGGTCCTGGTGACCACCAAGTTGAACATGAGCCAGCAATGTGCCCTTGTGCCAAAGCAGTCTAATGATATCCTGGGCTGCATTATGCTAAGTATCGCCAGCAATTTGAGGGAGGTGATCCTTGCCCTCTAGTCAGCACTGGTGAGACCACACCTGGAGTGCTGTGTCCAGTTCTGGGCTCCCTGTTACAAGAGAGGCAAGGACATACTTGAGAGAGTCCAATGAAGGGCCACAAAGATGATTAAGGACTGGAGCATCTCTCCTATGAGGAAAGGCTGAGAGAGATGGGACTGTTTAGCCCAGCGAAAAGAAGTCTCAGGTGGGATCTCAATGATGGATATAAACAGCTGAAGGGAGAGTGCAAAGAGGATGGAGCCAGGCTCCATGAATCCTGCTTCTTTTATATACAGCAAAGTTTTACCCAAGATAATAACTTATTATCTCCCCATTCCATTTTGCCAAAAGTTCTGTGGACATACACCTTTCTGCCCATGCCAAAAAGGAACTGGATTAGGTGACTTGAGGCTAGCATAAAAAATGTCCCAAAAAGTCTTTGAACTTTGCTGCAGAACAAAACAAACAAAAAAAGAATATTCTAGAACTGTAAGGAGTCACAAAATTCAATTAACTGATGAAGTGAAAAGTGTTTATCAATTAAAAAAAATATTAATAATAGCAATGTGAAGTCTGCGATAAGTTTTCAATTCAGTCATTTGAGTTTCTCATCTGGTTCCTCTATAACTTTGATATTAAACCTTCATTTCTGTTTTTTAGCCTTATAATATATTCATTATAGGAAAGCCTATTATTAAGTTATCAACTGAATACAGAGAATTAAATTAATGAAAATACTTCACTCTCTTCATTAGAAGAAACATTTTGCATGATCAGAATTAAGTACTTTAGAGTGTAGGAAATCTTACACTGTCTATGTATTTGCTTTTGTGATCACTGAAAGCTTTTTTTGATATAACATGTTTTTAAGAGTTTCAATTAACTTTCCTTTGTTTAATGAAGATTTCTTTTAAGAAACTTTTAAAAACTACATTAGTCACTATTGATTAGTATTATTAAGAAGCTAAAGCAGCTGATGTTTGGGAAACTGTGTACTCAGAGTTTACTTTTTCATTTTTTATATGAAATTAAAAAAATTGTGAACATTTCTATTATAAAAAATTATTTCCTTTTTAAATAGTGCATGTTTGATTGTTTTTAATTATTTTAATATGTTATCAACATCTCTTTATGTAACAAGTTGTGGAGATTTTACATTCACACAAAGACTTTCTTACCACACTATTTATTTTTATTTAGCCATTTAAGATCAAATCTCATGCCTATTGCACAGAAATCTATATAGTTTTTTCTGGCTCTCCTGAGCAGCAAATGAAGCAGGACTTGGTGTCCCTGAGGATGCAAACCATTTAAGATCAAATCTCATGCCTATTGCACAGAAATCTATATAGTTTTTTCTGGCTCTCCTGAGCAGCAAATGAAGCAGGACTTGGTGTCCCTGAGGATGCAAAGTATAAATATATATTAAAAAATAATAAATTGCAAAGTATAAATATATATTAAAAAAAATAATAAATATTGTTTACCTTATTTATGCCATTGATTCCACATTCCTGTATACCTAACTTTGATTTCTTTTCTTGCTGACTATCGTTATGGCATCTACATCCTCTAAATGAGTGAGCTATTTGCAGAGACACTTTTTCATCATTAAAAATTAAAGATTCATTTTGTATCTTTCCTTCCTATACAGGGTTTCAACCACAATATTGTGATTTGTTCAGGCTGTGTAATGAGGTGTAAAGTATTATTCTAAAAGGAAGCTTAAGAGAAACTAAAATACCTTTCCCGACCTGTTCACCTCAGTTTCTCTAGCCCATGTGCAAAGCTTAAAGAAAAAAATCATATTTGTATGTTTTTGATGATTTTTAATGCATTTGTGAAAGAAACATTCAAATAATCTATGGAGAAATGAACTTCTCTTTCTTGTTTGCTATGATTTTATTTCCTTTGCATAAGCCTTACTGTAGTTTGGAGAGGTGGGGAGGTGTTGTGGTTTAACCTCAGCAGGCAACTGAGCACCACACAGCCTGGTG